>NC_056729.1:502178665-502278665 GCF_019279795.1 Protopterus annectens | reverse complement strand
ATTATAAGAGATTTAAAAGGGTTACAGCAAAAGTTAAGCATTTTTGATAAGTGTTATGATCATCTCTAAAACTTGCTCATCTTTCTGTTGATTTCTAGACCATAATCAGCATGATTCCACGTGCTCTAATATTTCTGCAGCATAACAACCATTAAACAAGTACCAAGTGAAACAATATTATTTTTATGTTTTAATGACTGTCACGCATTACTAATTCATCACTTCATGCATGCAGTTTTAACAGAAGGGGTGCAGATCACTACTAGAACAATACTGTTTTCAAAAGCTGTTGTTTTATGCAGTTGCTTAGACTACCTTATAACAGTTGTGCAGCATGATAGTCATTAAAAGATGCATTTTGTTTTAATAACTGTCATTCTCTACTCACTCTTCACTTAACTGTATGCAGTTTAATAGATGAATGGTGGAGATCTCTACTGGTACAATGGCAAGCTTACAGGCTACTGTTTCATGCACCTGCTTGCAGTAAATTACTGTAGGTTTGCAATATGACAATCATTAAAACAAACCACTTAGTGGGAAAAAAAATTATTTTTATGTTTTAATGACTGCCATGCCTTGCTATCTCTCAGCTGCTCAGAGGCTTAGACTAGGAGCAATCATCTGGATTTTTTTTTTTGTCTCTCAATTTATCCATGAGAGTGACTTATATTTAAGTATGCACACTACACTGAATGACATGGCCTACATATGTACAGTGTACCTGATGGTGTAAAATACAACTGCATTAACATTGGTGTGGTGTAAGTTATTGTAATAGGCATCAACTGCTTGCTTGGCGCACTGTAACGTGTAGCTTCTGTTGTCCACCTATGTATCTGTCTTTGAATCTGGTTGGGCTCTTACCTACAACTTCTGCAGTAGTCTGCAGAGTGAGTACTTTGTCTAGGAATACCCCTTTCTCTAACATCCTCACATACTGGATTGCTGCTTCTGTAAGGTTTAACATTACTGGTCTAAATGTACCCATAAAGACGTAAACAGTGTTTCAGCTACATGACTTCTAAATGCCCACGACTTTTAACTTTTAAGTCCTTAAGAGATCATTTGTGTATATCCCATGGACACGGACCACCGCTACAGGAAGTTTAAGGTATTACAGAGTGAAGACTCTAAGCTTGGCTTGGTCTTTCTTGCAGTTGTTACTGAATGGTTTATCTGTGTGACCTTTTTATACTTGAGCTTACACTGCTGCTACTCTTCCAATAATCATGTCTTAATAAAAGGTGAACTTATATTCTCAGTCCAGCTTCTTTTTTCCTTTGAACTATGGAAATCCAAATGACATGTTTGATGCTAAGAAACAATATTGAAAATGTTTTATTTCAAAGGTTCTTAAAACAACATCTTCTAAAATTACTTACTTTGTCATCTGTATGAAGTGATCTTAGCTTCATGATGATCTGAAATCTCAAGAAATTGTTGGTTCCCACCGTGTGCAGTTCCAGAAGTTTGCACAGGGCTACTAGCTGAGGCCTTGTTAGATTATCTAGTGTTAGCTCATCTTCAAACAATTTGGAAAAACGCAAAATCTCTTCATTACTAGGCCTCTCACCAGTCTCTCGAATCTATCAACAGAAAGTAAAAAAAAAGAAATAGAATAACCACTGCAGCATACTGTAACTTGTCAACTAAGACACTAATCAATATGCATAATAGTTTTGCTGCTATAATATTACAATTCAGTTGTTAAATTCTGCAAATATGAAGCATTTATGTCTCTTATTTACAGCAATCCATCTGTTCTACCCATCTCATAATCTGGAAATATCTTCATACTCTAACTTTTAGAATGCTTTTTTTTTGTTTTCATTGCCATTTCATTTATCATTCCTAAGAACTTACATTGTCTCTCCTGTTTGTGTATTTTTTGCATACTATAAAAATGTCCCTTCAATGCAAACAGAGTCCCTGAAAGTAGTGTCTAGTTGTATCAAAGAAAGCTAAATGTGATCAA
Organism: Protopterus annectens; assembly: GCF_019279795.1. Classification (NCBI taxonomy): domain Eukaryota; kingdom Metazoa; phylum Chordata; order Ceratodontiformes; family Protopteridae; genus Protopterus; species Protopterus annectens. The sequence goes on along the minus strand of NC_056729.1, from coordinate 502,276,687 downwards.
GCATATGAGTACTGATGCACACATACCAGCTGCTTACCATACAAAATACAGACAGTTTATAGCAAAAGTACCAATGAAAACAAGCAACTAAATCATCTAGTCACAAGGCCTTTAAATAAAAAAAGCTCACTTAGAAAACAGGCATATTGCACATTTACTTGAAAACCAAGCAAAAACACTGGGGCCAGAATAAGTTGAGCGCTTTTGTCCCGTTTATTACAGAACTTCTGCACATTTACATTATACCTGGATAAGGTGCATTTTATTGGTCTGACATTTACTGGAAAACAGAAATGTCAGAGACTTCTTGGCACACGTACTCTGCCCATTTTCTTACCTAATGAATATAATGCAGTTCTCTGTTAATTAGCATCCTACTTCTTCAAACACCTACTAGAACTTCTTTACGAGCGATCCAGTGCATTTTTAAAATACACTAATTTATTCAGAGCTTCCTTGTGCCTGACTTAGACACTTGTGATTACAAGATATGGATTGCTTCTAAAATCATATGGCCTACAAAGTTGGTACAAGTATATTTTCCTGTATTTTCTCTAACTGTTTCATAACAGTCCTTTGCTACATTTATTTATTTGGTTGAATTTATCACTGCTTTTCAGCTTGCACTTGTTAAAGAAACTGTTTGTTACTGTACTCCTCTTAGGTTGTTTTAAAAAATATTCTGATATTCCCTAACCTCCTCTGACACTGCAAAAGCTGTTCTGAGTGAGTATGCCAAAACATTTCTACGTTTTGCAAAGTTCTTGTGTCTTGTGAACATTTCTTAGGGGGTTAGTGAACTTATTTCCAAGGATTCTTGATACTGCAGGAATTCTTACTTCTGCTGTATAGCACTTGTTACTTGACTTGAGCTCAAAGCCACTTTGCTCTACATTGGAAGGGTTCATTTGCACTCTGGTGGGAGCAGAGAGCTAAATTCAGCCTATTCAAGGTGGGACTACTGGATGATAGTTTTTTGTGTTTTTATCTGATTGGCCTGAGGGTTTAACTTTATCAAAGTCTTTCATCCTGCTCATATAAAAGCCTCATATTTGCACATCGTGCTTACATATAAGCAAAGCTTTCCAGTTTAAAATCCTCTACAAGGAAATGCTCTCCATAGTCTCCCACTGTTCACAGCTGCTCAAACTGCTGCCAGTTTGTGCAAAGGGTGGTACCACTGCAAGTCATCTATTAGTATACTAATAAGCCCTCTCACTTTGACCTTTAAGTGAATCTTCCTTACTCCTTCCCATCTAGAATTTGTGTTTCCTTGCCTAACACAGCATAGGCTAGATTAGATCTGCTGCATCTAGACTGTTTGGTATCACTGTGCTCTTAGACCAGCCATCTTGCATTAAGAGGGTCTCCCTGTACCCTTGTGACAGAGATGTGTAGCTCAGGACCTACCTGAGTTTGGGATTGCTGGAGAAAAGCTCAGTTTGGGGTTTTCCCATTGGTAGTTGTGTTAAAACTATTTAAATTTGCCTGTATACAAGCCTTCTGTTTGTGCTCAGTTTACCAGAGCTCCTCAATGTTTGGCAACTTTAGCCAGAGGTCTGGAGTGTATCTGCATTGAAATCAAAGTCATCCACTAAAAACACTGAAAAATAATTAAGAAGTTATGTACCTACCATAACGTTCCATGTTAGTTGTCTTCTTCTCGCCTTCCTTCTTGCTGGTTATGTTCGGAGCTGATCCTTGGCTCCGACTCAGCCATCTACTAAAGCTCGAGAACTATTTACTGGCTCAAGGCCTCCCCTTACCCACAATGCTTGGCACTAGATACCCAGATCTCATTTGGCAGAGCTGACACCATAGAAAAAAATTTTAAGGACACCTGTCCAAACTACAAGGTTTACCTACAGTACTAAAACAGAGGAGGACGTAACCCAGATAAGACTCAGCCAGTGGAAGAAGGCCTAAAAAGGGACTCTTTTCGGTCTGTCCAGGCTAGGGGGATGGAGGGTGGGACGCAAGAAAGAAGGCGAGAAGAAGACAACTAACATGGAACGTTATGGTAGGTACATAACTTCTTAATGTTAAGTTGTCTATCTCGCCTTCATTCTTGCTGGTTGGGACAGCGTCCCTAGCACCTTAGTCCTGGGTGGCTCATCGGAACAGACTCTTGAGCACAGTGGAACCAAAATCAGCTCTACTCCTAGAGGCCATATCCAACTTATAATGTGAAATGAAGGTATGAGGAGTGGCCCATGTGGCTGCAGCACAAATATATTCCATTGGTAGTCTAGCTTGAAAAGCTACTGAAGTAGCTAAAGCTCTGGTGGAATGACCTTTATGTCTCAGCTGATAAATCAAGGTAATAATAGAGGACAACCACCTGGATAAGGTTACTTTAGAAACTGGCAGGCCCTGTTTGCCCTCAGCATAGGACAGGAAGAGTTGGTCTGATTTTCTTGTTTGCTTAGTCCTATCCAAATAAAAACATAATTGCCTATGAACGTCCAATTGGTGTAACTTTTGTTCAGCTTTGTTCGAATAATTAGGAAAAAGGACAGGTAGATCAATAGCCTCATTCAGGTTTATTTCAGAAGGTATCTTGGGCAGAAAAGAAGGATTAGTCCTGAGTGAAACTCTATCCTTGTGAAACACAAGGTAAGGAGGACGAATACAGAGGGCATGAAGTTCCGAAACTCTCCTAGCTGAGGTGATGGCTACTAAAAAGAGAGTTTTCCAGGAGAGTAATTTTAAGGAACAGGAAGCCGCAGGTTCAAAAGGAGGGAGAATCAAGGATGCTAATATCAAGTTTAAATCCCACGGAGGCGGGGGATCTCTGACCGGGGGCCTAAGCAAAATAGTCCCTTTAAGAAAGGCCTTGCAAAGTTTGTGGGACATGATGCTGGTTTCTGACAGGCCAGCGTGGAAATTTGCGATAGCAGCTAATTGGACCCTAATGGTGGCAGACGAGGAACCAGCTTGAAAAAGTTCTGCTAAAAAATCTAGAATGTGATAGACAGGGGCTGTAAAGGGGTCTATATTCCTAGCCTCTGCCCAGAAAGAGAAACGTTTCCACTTACTAGCATAAGTCTTCCTGGTGGTAGATTTGTGCGAAGATAGGATCATTTCATGCACTGGCTGAGAAATATGTGGAAGCCTGGCTAAGGTTGGAAGTGGAGCAACCAAGCTGTGAGGTTAAGAGACTGAAGGGATTGGTGCAGCCCACCCAACTGATGGACCAAGAGGTCTGGCACTGGGTCCAGATTCCAAGGCTGCTCCAGCAGATGACGATGCAGGAATGGGAACCAAATTTGTCGAGGCCAGTAAGGGGCAATGAGGATCATCCTGGATCCCAATGCGGTCGCCTTCTGAATTAGTTTGGGAATTAGGGGAAAAGGTGGAAATGCATACAGAAGACTCCGGGGCCAATTGTAAACTAGAGCGTCTCTGGTGGAGTGGCCAGGGAGGGGGAAGAGAGTGAAGAAATCGTCGCACTTGCTGTTGAGAGGAGCTGCGAAAAGGTCACAGCAAGGTTGGCCCCATCTGCGGAAAATTTTGTCCTCTACTGAATGATTGAGACCACTCGTGAGGCATGAGAACAGCTCTGCTTAGCCTGTCCGCTATGACGTTGGACTTCCCGGGGATGTGCGTTGCTATCAGAAACCGTTGAGAGGAGATCGCCCACTGCCAGAGTCTGAGTGCTTCTCGACATAAGGGATAGGACTTGGTTCCGCCCTGCTTGCTGATGTACCACACTACAGACATATTGTCTGTTTGAATTGCAATAGTCCCGGTGGGTAGAGAGTCCTGAAGAGCTTGCAACGCTAAAAGCATCGCTCTCATCTCCAAGACGTTTATGTGCAGGTGGTACTCTAGAGGTTGCCAAGTGCCCTGGACAGTCCTGCCCTGAAAATGCCCCCCACCTGATCAGGGAGGCATCCATGGTCACCGTGGCAACAGGAGGAGGAAGAACAAACGGTCTGCCCTGGAGTACTAGAGGGGAGACCATCCACCAAGCCAGGTGGTCTTTACATGATTGAGTGATTATTATGTTGAGAGACATCGGAAGTTGTTGAAAAGACCACTGGGTAAAGAGCATCCACTGAAGAATCCGCATGTGAAAACGAGCCAGGGGAACTAGTATGATTGCTGCTGCCATGAGACCGAAAGTTTTTAGTACAAATCTGGCCTGAATCCTCTTGCACTGCAGTAAGACCTGCATATGTCGGCGAATGTCTGTCACTCTGTCTAAAGGAAGTTTTGCAGACAGCTCTTTTGTGTTTAATCTTGCGCCTATAAAGGTTAGACTGACAAAGCGACAATGCAGACTTTTCGAAATTTATTGAGATACCTAGCTCGGAGCAAGTTTGGATGGTATAATCCCTGGCTCGCAGTAGCTGATGCCTGGTGGAAGCAGTAAGGAGCCAGTCATCTAGATATGGAAACACCTGGAATCCTCGCCGTCTCAGGTGATCCGTAATCACTGTCATGCATTTGGTGAACACCCTGGGGGCTGTGGTGAGACCAAAGGGCAGGGCTCTGAATTGATAGTGACTGGCTCCCAGCCGGAAGCGGAGAAACCTTCTGGAGTGCCTGTCCATTTTGATATGGTATTACGCATCCTGAAGGTGAATGGAGCACATCCAACTGTCCTGACCCAAAAAGGGTAGAATGGACTGAAGCGTGAACATCCGGAACTTTGTTCTTTGAACAGATTTGTTTAACATGCTGAGATCCAAAATGGGTCTCCAGTCCCCTGTCTTTTTTGGTACCAAAAAGAACTTGGAGTAAATTCCGGATCCTTGCTGGTCTGTTGGGACTGGCTGGATGGCCCTTTTTTCTAGCAGTTTTGAAATTTCGGGCACTGCTTGTTCCCTTAGACCGGGTGGAACATCTGAAAGGGACTTGGCTGTTTGTACAGGGGTGTGGACAAAGGGGATACTGTAACCCTCGGATATGATGGACCGTACCCATTTGTCTTGTGTGAGGAGTTGCCAGGCTTCTGGGTACAGTGACAATCTTCCCCCGACTGCCTCCGAAGGTGGACAGTCGGGCAGCCCCTCAGGGGTGCTGAAAAGGGTTTGTCAGAGAAAGATTCTCTGCTACCCTGATTTTGCGGACCCCCTCTGCCCCTCGGGCGCCATCTATTACTGTTCCCTCCCCTGCCCCTGGAAGGAAACTCGCCACGTGTGTCAGGCACGATTCCCTGAGGTTTCCAAAACCACATTTTCCCACTTTTCTGACCCTTAGGGTATGGTCTAGAGGGAGTAGAAAAACAGACTCCCACGGCAGAGAGGGTCTTGCCTTTCTGCTCACACCTGGTAAGGGTATCCTTCATCTGTGGTCCAAACAGAGCCGAACCATCGAAAGGGGTATTGGTGAAGGACGCCTTAAAGGGGTCAGCAAACTTACATAACCGCATCCAGGCATGTCTTCTCAAAGCCACGCCTGTACCTGCGGCCCTACTCGCCCCATCGACTGCATAAGAAATGAGCCGCATGGAGGAATTGACGATAGAGTTAAGGGTCGCCAGCTGGGAGTTAATCTTATCCTGAGCCCCCGCAGCTGATGGATCCTGAAGGGTATCACCCAGATCCTTGAGAAGATCCCTCTGAAGGCGGGTGAAATGGCATAGATAATTCAGCGATCGCATGGAAAAGGTCTCTGAGAAAAACATCCACTTCCCATACCTGTCCATTGTCCTAGACTGTTTATTAGGTGGATAGACAGGCACCGAAGGGTCAGCCAACTCCTCCTTAGTGGCTGCTGCTACCAATATGGCATCAACGGGAACACCTTTTGTCAAAAATTGTTTGTTGGGTGGGGCTGTAATGAACTTAGTTGGCCTGCGGGGAATTGGTTCCAATGTGTCCGGGGCTGACCACGCCCTTCAAGCCACTACTTCCATGAGCGGGTCGAAGGGTGGAAACACCCAGGAGGTGGAAGGGCGAGAACCAAACGCGTCCAAGTATACCGACTCATCCTCGGAAGGGTTAAGGGCAGTCCAGTTCCCCCTCTGCTTTAGGATCTCTAGGATGTCTGAAAAAGAGACATCCTCAGAGGGGGATCTTGGGGACCCTTCTGAATCCCCCAAGTCGGTATCAGATGTGACTGACTCGGGGGGAGTCGACATGTTTCCTCTTACATTTTCTCTAACGAGGGGGCTCCTCTGAATGATCAGGGGAGGCCTCGGAAGAGGAAGATACGCCCAATGGGGTGACCTGGAGCGTCGGTTCTCCACGCTTGGGGTCAGGAGGGTGGACAGAGACTGATGCAGGCACCACGGGGGAAAGAGCCAAAGGGGCCGATCGAGGAGCCGACTCAGGAGTCAGCACACTCCTCATGACCTCGAAGGCGTCCCTATCAGGCAGAGCAGAGGGTCCCTGCTCCGAAGAGACGTGAACCCCTCCCGGCACAGAGAGGGACGGCTCAGAGGCCGATGTCGGGGCCAAGCTCACCTGGGCCGAAGCCCCGAGAGGGAGAACGGGGTCAGACAAGGGTCCGATGTCACTCGCCCCCTTGGAGCCAACGAGGGAGTCCAGGCGCAGAGATCCCTCTGAGGAAGGAACCAATGAAGAGATCGGAGCCGACAAAGGAGCCGAAAGATGTGCTATCTTCTCCGACGTTTCCAAGATTCGAGCCCCAACCAGCTCCGGCTCTGAACACAAAAAGGGAGTCGGAGGAGGAACTGCTGAAGACACCGGGACAGCCACAGTCTGTTGAGAAGGGCTGGTTAACATTTTGGCCAGGGCCTGCGATTTAAGGAGTCTACTGACCACCCTCTCCAAGTCATGATCGGATAACCTGGAAGACAGAGAGGAGTGAGACCTATGGCTTCTTTCTGACTGAAGCAACGGTGACCTCGGAGCTGAACGAACTGATTCTAGGGAAGGGGACCTAGAATGTTTTCTGCCCAACGACGGTCCCGACACTAAAGTTGGAGCAGATTGAGGTCTAGGGATGTCGGCTCCAGCCGGAGCTGAAGAGGAGGTAGATGCTCCACCCAGCGACGGCTCCGAACTGGGAGCCGACGGCTTGGCGGGCTTTGAGGATTTCCCCGACTGAGGCTTCACCGGGGATCCATCTGGCTTAAGTAAGCCTCTCAAAATAAGCTTGTTCCTACGCTCCTGCAGGACTCTCGGGCTGAAGACATGACAGACCGAGCAGGAGTCCTGCAGGTGTAGGGAACCCAAGCAATAAACACAAGAAGTGTGACCGTCTGTCAGAGACATGTTCTGACAGCACGAGTCACACTTCTTGAAGCCTGAAACTTTAGTATCCTTGGACATACTGGCCCAGGGATACTAAAGAGAGAAAAATTAAACTAGTGCTTAAACAAGGCACACAAAAACACACCCGCATTAGTTAAGCTAACAATAATGACCACAAAAACTACCACACACACTTAATAAAAATATACAAATACTACAAGGCTAAACACTACTCCTATAGGTACAAGGGTGGGGTTGGCCACTAATAGAGAGAAACAAAGGGGGGGGAGGGTAGAAACTCTCTAACAGAAAATGAGTTTCCTTAGTGGGACAAACTAGGAGATACACAGTCTAACTACACTACAAGGGAAAGACAATCTATATCTAGGAAAAATACAAGGTAAATATTAGCTAGTAATACAAAAAAAAGGATTAATACGACCTGAGCCAGTAAAAGCGCAACCTCGTAGCTGAAGCGGCAAACGAGATCTGGGCATCTAGCACCAAGCATTGTGGGATAAGGGGAGGCCTCGAACCAGTAAATAGCTCTCGAGCTTTAGTAGATGGCCGAGTCGGAGCCGAGGATCGGCTCCAAACCCAACCAGCAAGAATAAAGGCGATATAGACAACTTAACATCATATTTTAAGCCAGCACTGCACTTTGTTAACTCTAACTGAATTACTGATTACTTTTTGCTGTTTGACTGCTTTTTACTCTGCACTTTGAAATTGTGTTTCATTGCCTTATGTAGCATATGCTAGATTCAGACCTGAATCTAGACTGTTTGGTATCAATGTGCTCTTAAACTAGCCATCTTACATTAAGAGGGCCTCCCTCCACCCCTAAGGCATAAGTGTGTAGCTCAAAACCCATCTGAGTTGGAGATTTCTGGAGAAAGGCTCAGTCTGGGGTTTTCCCATTGGTAGTTGTGTTAAAACTGTTTAAATGTGCCTGTATACAAGCCTCCTGTTTACACTCAGTTTACCAGAGCTCCTCAACGTTTGGCAACTTTAGCCAGAGGTCTGGAGTGCAGCTGCCCTGAAATCCAAGTCATCCACTAAAAAAAATGAAAAATAAGTATATTTAAGCCAGCACCGCACTTTAACTGTATTTAATTGAATTGCTGCTTCATTTTGCTGCTTCTGACTGCTTTTTACTCTGCACTTTGAAATTGTGTTTCATTGCCTTATACAGCATATGCTAGATTCAGACCTGCTGAATCTAGACTGGTATCAATGTGCTCTTAAACCAGCCATCTTACATTAAGAGGGCCTCCCCTCCACCCCTGTGGCAGAAGTATGTAGCCTAGGACCCATCTGAGTTGGGGATTTGCTGGAGAAAGGCTCAGTTTGGGGCTTTCCCATTGGCAGTTGTGTTAACCCTGTTTAAATTTGCCTGCATATAAGCCTTGTGTTTGTGAAGGTTTGCATGCAGTTTAACAAAGCTGCTCAACATTTTGCAACTTGAGCCAGAGGTCTGGAATGCATCTGCACTTAAATCCAAAGCATCCACTGAAAAAAAGATGAAAAGTAAGTATATTTTAAGCCAGCATTGTACTTTAACTGTATTTAACTGAAATGCTGCTTCATATTTGCGACTAAATCCAGCTAGCCCACTTCCTTCACAAATACCACATTCAGAAAAATCCTACCACAATGGATGGGCAGTTTGCGATCATTTCTCCTGCCAGCTTGGCTGATATCTACATCATGAGATGATGTAGCTATTGCTTCATGTATACTGACAACTATTTACTCCTAAAGTAAACTAACACCCTATGAGAGAGATGCAAATACATTGTGGAACTGGAGTCAATTCTCTCACGGAAAAACAAACTAGACATTAAAATGGTTGTCGGCACACACACTTCACCTCTCATGCAAACCTCAGCTATCTCACAAATTAAGGTCATGATACATAAACCACATATGCGGAGGTAGTCACTAAAAATCTACCAAAAGAACAGAGCCCTCCTTAAATGCACATCACACACACTCACCACTAAGCATAAAGAAACCACTACATACATCAAGACAGACATCTGTGTCTCAACAAATATGCCCCTAAGGCAAAACACATCAAATGTCTTGGTCATAGGTGACTCCATAGTGTGAGACACAGATGTTCCCTTCACCAGATTGGACAAATAGGTCACAGTCAGCTGCCTGTCAGGTGCCAGGATCCAACAAATCACGCATGCACTCGAGTCACTCAACAACAAGTACCACTACAACTCTGTCAAAATCCATGTTGGGGTGAATGACTTGAGACGTACCTCTCTGGACTATATAAAGAGACATGGTGGAACTTTCTGATTACGCGTCCCAGACAGGAATGTCCCCAGTCCAAAGCAGTATCCTACTCTCACCCAAGATGATGCCACAATATAAACAAAAAATGATTGGACTTCAACAATTAGTTCAGCTTCAGGTATCCATTATCTGTCAGCCTGGGAAGTTATGGTAGACAGACCTCACTGCTTTGCTAGAGATGGTCTGCACCTGTCCCTCCCTAGGCTTTCCGATACTGGTAAAGGCCCTTGCCCTACCCATAGTGCCTTTTTTAGGCAGTGTCAAAACAACACATTTTCCAATCTAACAAAATCTAATGGGGACAAACTCAAGGTTGTACTGATTAATGGTAGCAGTTCAAACACAAAACTCCACTCCCTTGAAGCACTCCTCGCCTTGGAGGATGCTGACATCTGTATAGTTACCAAGACATAGGTTCATAGGTTAGTAGTAGGCTAACTGCCCTTGCGAGCCATTGCAAGCCTAGCCAATTATCCCTTGTGAGACTCAAACCCTGCACCTTGTGTTTGTAAGGCAAACACCTTAACCATTAGGCCATCCTCCCAACTGATGGTTCAAGGTTGCTGATAGCACCCTGGCCATGCAAGGCTACAATGCTTTCCACACATTCATACCTCAAAATGAGCATGAGGAAACCAAAGGTGGAAGTGTGTCCATCTTCATTAAAACTAAATACACTTTGAGACTGATTAAACAGCATGACTATCTCAAACTCCTCCATGTCCACTTAACTATTGGGAAAGTACCATACCACATAATTTCTAGCTATAGATCCCCCATGATGAACCAGGATAAGCACACTGCGTACCTCGATTTACTGGAATCCCTCACCATACAGCCCAACAGCTTAGTCATGGGAGATTTCAACGATCCTTCCACAAACTGGAGGACATAAACAAGCAAAAACATGCTCGCCCAGAGGTTCCTGGACATTAACACAAATCCTCTGAAACTGATAGTCTGCACTCCCACTAGGGGCTCTAATATTCTGGACATAGTACTCACTGACATGGGAGGTCGTTGTACTTAAGCCCTCCCTGATTAGGTCAGATCACAAACCAGTCTCGCCTGAACTAACTACTGGAACAGACACCCTCACAGAAACAGAAAATTATAAAACAATTCACCAAAGTTAACTACAGAGTACTAAGAGATGGTATAAAAAAAGCTTCATACCACCCACAATTGCAGACACCAATGATCACTCTGCAAAAGTGTATGCATATGCCCTGTACAAACACTTAAGCGACTGCATAAACTCTGCTGTACCTGACCGGATCAAAATCAGGTCTTCCCATAAAAATAAGCTAACTTGGTGGACTTCAAGTATAAACAGGTTATCCAAAAGCAAGAGGGATATCATTCTTCAGAGGAAGAGTTCCCTCCTAAGCCTAAACAGGAAAATCAAAAAACTTGTAAAATCTTCTAAAGCAAGTTATGACACTAAAATCGCATTCCTAGCCAAGGATAATCATAAGGCATTCTTTAACTACATCAAAAGTCTAAAAGGGAATGCCCAGCTATGTGCCGAACTGGTTGTAGATGGGATCACTCACTACACAGGAAGACATCACCAACCTGCTAACTTACAGATTCAGTGCAAACTTCAGCCCCCTATCTCCACCTACCATATCCCAAAACATACCTGACACCAGTCCTCTACCTAGTATCTCTAGAGAACAGGTCATCTCTGCACTCGCCAAGGCAAAAACAAGGCCTCAATGGCACCAGATAGTATTCCAGGCTGTTTACTAAACAATCTAAAGCAAAACCTAGCAGACCCACTTGGTGTACTCTTTAATCACAGCCTGAGAACTGGCTAAGTGCCTGCAAAATGGAGAACAGCAACAGTAATCCCCCTGCACAAAGGGGAGCCATCAACTGACCATGGGAACTACAGACCCATAAGTCTAACCAGCCTCATCTGTAAGGCCATAAAAAGAATTATCATGGACCTTATCAACAAGGACATAGGCAACTTCCAAATGATGGACCCAACTCAGTTTGGCTTTGTTAAGGGTAGATCACGTTTATTAAACCTGGTAGACTTCTTTGAGAATGTTACCAAAGCCATGGATGAAGGTAAGACAGTGCACACAGCCTATCTTGACCCTGCCAAGGCTTTTGACCCAATCCCCACTCTGGCATCATTGAGAAACTCTCCCAGATAGGGATTAATCCTTACGTTATCAGATGGGTAGCCAACCGGGTCTATAGTACAACAACGAAAAATTTAAATATTGAGCGCTCACATGAGCAAAAAATCAGAAACATGAAATTGTTAATGTGGGGGGCTGCACCCCCCCCCAGGGTTGCCAGACGTCCCTACTTGGGCGGGACTGTCCCGAGATCAGCAGCCTGATCCAGAGTCCCGCACTGCTGGTTTAAATCCCGGCCAGCCTCCGCTTTGTCTTTTTTTTTTTTTTTTTGATTATCCCTTATACCTGGCATACGGGCCAATCAAAAACTGCTAAACACGGAGCTTCTTGTGTTCCGCATTAAACACGAGAAGCTCCTTGTTTAGCGATTTTTGATTGGCCCATATGCTGGTATACGGGCCAATCAAAAATCGCTAAACACGGAGCTACTTGTGTTGAATGCAGAACTGCAATGCATTAAACACGAGAAGCTCCGTGTTTAGTGCAGAGCTACTGAGCGAGCTCAGTTCTTTAATGTGGACATTTTTTTTTTTTCCTGGTCTTCACTTGCCGTGAGAGACCTTCTTTTTTTTTTTTGTCCCTACCTGGGGGGCTGGAAATCTGGCAACCCTACACCCCCCACACCCCTCGCTAAATATATATTACTCCAAGATCGCACTAGTGAGGAAAGGGCAAATATTCCGATCTTCACTGTATTGCGATCCAAAAAACTAAATATCAAATTCCTGATTTTTCGCTCATGTGAGTGGCTCGATATTTTAATTTTTCGTCATTCTAAAGTAGACCCAGCCAACCAGCTCACCAACAGAACACACGCTATCAAAATTGGCGACTCCACCTCTACCAGTAGACCCATCACCAGTGGAGTACCACAGGGGTTTGTGCTAGGCCCCTTACTGTTTGGCATTTATTTCTCAGAAGATCAGGCCAAAGTAGATGACTGCAAACTGTGAGCAATCACTGAGTCCCCCAACGATGTCAACGTATTACAAGAAGGGCTAACACAAACAAATGATTGGCGCCAAAGATATGGTAAAAAACTAAATGCAAAAAAAATGCATTATTATTCCCTTTGGTAAAATGGAATTCCCTACAAATTATAATATCAACAGCATCTCCTGAGTTCCAACTCAGTGGTGCGAAACTTGTGAACACAGGTTGAGAGCAATCTGAACTTTGACAACCAAGTTTCCACAATAGTAAGGAAAGCCTTCTACATACTGCATCTCATAAACAAGGGGGCAGCATCCAGGTCCAGGAATTTTATAACTCCATTGTACTCGACTCTCATCAGACCACTAGCACAGTATAATGCACCCTTTTGCATGCATCTCACCAGACACCTGCAGCAGATAGAGAGACCTCAGAGGTTTCTCACCAAGAAACTACAGGAACTCCAAACCATGACCTACGTGAACAAGCTGAAAGCCCATTCAATTTATTCTGTATTTTACAGGCTGCCGACAGGTGACTTCTGCCTGGCCTATAGGACAATCTCCAACCCTGCCCTAATGGAAAAGCTGCACATCTACAAGTCAAATGGCTCAAGAGTCAGTCACTCTAGAGATCTCAACCTAGCTTGTGACATTAACAGATCATGCTGGAGAGATAGATACATCTCCCAGAGACTGCCGCTTCTCTGGAATAGACTCCCTATTCATGTAAAACAGAGCTCCTCCCTGACCCTATTCAAATGCAACCTAGACAACTGGATGTGAGACTGCAAATTCATCCCTGGGGTGGGACCCTTGTCCCTCATGGGTAGGGGTAGCCAATGTTGATCAGAGACCCATTCTGTTCATAAATGTGTTCTTAACTACCCCCCCCCCCCAAAAAAAAGGCAAATGGGGATACTTGGGATTAACATGGCTAGGCTTGTAAAACCTCTAGAGGCGCTAGCCTAGTAACCTCCTATGAACCTATGAACCATTGTTTTTCATTTCAAAGTAGCCTCTTCTGTAACAAAAAAAAAATGCTTATTAACATTACCTGAGTTGTCCTCTCCCTACCTTCAATTTCAGTTTCAAACACTTCCATCATAGCACTCCTGCCACAATTAATGCTTCTCCACAAAACCACACATTTCCTGGCGATTGCTTTTTCTTCCAATTAGTTTTAATACACATTCAATTGTAAATACAGTAAGCTAAGTTTTCTACCTGTATCCCCCCAACTCTGCAGTTTCAAGTAACTAATAAATTCTAGTTAAAAATCCATGCACGCATTAACAGTACAGATTCTCCTCCTCAGTCCTGGTGCACATTAATCATATGTTCTTCATTCCTTAATCGTGTGTTCTTCATTCCAGTTATATTGCTCAATTAAGCTGCATCAAATTTTAACCCAAGTTCTAGCTCAGCTTTGCATACCCAGAAATATCACTGTTTTCAGTTTTTGTTGCCACTCTGCTATTATTGTCGTATTCACAACAAACAGGAGTGTTATCAGTCTAAGAATATTGTAATTTACACATCCAAGACTACTAGAGTATGGCCTATATTTCCATTGGGGTGTGTCTACATTTATTCGCAATCTCATCATTTTGTGAATAATCCAAATAGCCTAGAACTACTACATATTCTGCTTATCTATAAACAAGTCCAGCTACCAAATCAGTTCCAAGTACAGAACACCCTCCATATCTTCCACAGTCCAGAGCACCTACCTAAACTCATTAGCAGTCCTGGACTACTGAACATAGCACATTCATAGTCCATAAATTGGTAAATGTACTTCATAAACAATAACTCGTGCTGGGGACTGCAGGACATCAACACTAACTCTATAAGCCAGAAATTCCCTCCCCTACTAGGGACTCAAATCTACTTGACTATTCTTACAAATATAGCACTAGTATGCTCCACACCAGTAGTCACCCCATTACTGGTCAAATCAGACACAGTACCATCCTTTTTTCTGAAAGGACCCTGTTAAGATGCCTTCCAATCCTGTGTGTTCAAGGACTTCTCCAGAGCCAATATTTAAGCACTTACTGATGACACAGACACATTTAAACTCTCACCATCTCATGAGGAACACCACTGAGAATGTGTCCTATAGAATCATTCACTTATATTCCCACCTAAACTCCTGCATCAGAGATTCTGTCCCCACCTACTACAAATACAGTACCAAATTTAGAAACAAATGTAAATATTCATGAAAGACTTAACTATGCCAAGGTTAGAGGAAGATGAGGCTTAACAGTTAACAGCTAATATAGGAAGCAATGACATAAAACAGTGATGTATAATCAATCAACTGGGAAGTCTCAAAGAACAGCTGTATTCCTGTGGAAGTTTAAAGATCTGCAAGGTCTTGTTTAACAATATTTTAAAAGAGAGGGATGCACCAGCATCTTGGAAAAAACTATGGTGACTGTACTACACAAAGAAGGTAAAGACTCTTCAGATTCAGCTTCATATATCCCCATTTTAATTTTAAACCATGACTATAAAGTGTTTATGTATATACTAGCTAAGAGAATGTCAAGGTGTCAATGATAAGATATGGATCAGTGTGGTTTTGTGGAGGGGAAGCAAACATTTGACAACATTAATAGAACAGTGATGATCCAAGGGAAGCAGAATGCAAGAAAATAACTGCTACTGTTGGTGGGTCTTGCTGCAGAGAAAGCATGTAATAGAGTCACCTCAGTTTTTTATAAGTAGGGCAATGAAAGCATTTGCATTCCCTGACAGAATAAAAGGGTTAATTAAGGGGATACATAAAGGGTCAGAGGCAAGAATTAAGGTGCGAGAGTTCCTCTCAGACAAGCTGTGTTTGAACAAAGGAATCAGGGAGAGGTGTCCTCTTTTCTTTTATCTGCTGCATATTTAAGCCACTAACAAAGAAAATAAGGGACTCACAAATTCAAGGATAGAACTACCATAGTACTTAAGTCCAGAAAAGAACTTTTGAGTGTTGTGGAATATTTTGAGACCGTTTCAATCCTTTTCAGGACATACAATTAATAAAGATAAAACAATTAATAAAGATAAAACAAAGGCTACAGCAGTAAAGTACATGAATTGGTTCAGCAATGTCCATATTTATGGGGATATAAGATGAAGTTAGTGTATGGATAAAAAAAAATATGTTAGTGCGGTGAAGGATGTGTCAGAGACTAAACTAAAGATAATACAAAAACTGGGAGTGCTTGATTATGGATACAAACAGTAAGATACAAGCAGTGAAAATGCTTTTAGTTCCTTTAGTTTTATGTCTATAGCAGCCATATTTTTATCAACCAAAGGAGAAGTTATCAACAATAATTGATAAAGAGTTGAAGGAATGTATTTAGGAGGGGAAGAGGGCAAGAGTTAAGGTGTATATATTGATCTTCCTCATTTAACAAGATGGTTTAGGATTGCCTGATCTGAATGGATACCTTGGAGTTTCACAGTTAAGGCTCGTATATACAACACAATCAGAAAGTTATAACTCAAAGTGCAAATGAATTATGAAGAGACAGATGACAAGTTCAAGAAATAAGGAGACAGTAGGATTTTCAATGCAGATCCCTAAGGAAATAACCATGCAGATTATTATATTCAAAAGCTGCAGAAAGTATTCTAAGAACTAAACTAAACAATTGAGAAAGAAGATTTTGCTGAAACAGATTACTGCAAGTACTGATATAGAAAACAGACAAGACTGGAATTTAATGCAGAAAGCTGGTAAAGGAGCCAAGGTACTGGGGCAAATAACTAAAGAGAAAAAGGTAATAAAGTGGGATGAGGCCAAGCAGAAGTTTGGATTGCAGGTTAAAGACTGCCATCTCTACCAGGGATTAAGACAGTACAGGCAAAGAAAAAGGGGTAAGCGAGTACTACGTGAAAAAACTGCTCTGGTAGTTTTTAGTAGAGTCTGTTAAAAAAGGAATAATTAGTCGGGCATATAAAGTATTGCATGATAACTATAAATCAATCACAGGACATTTGAAAAGATAAGAGAGACTGGAAAGGCAGTTTACAAAGGGACAATGGGAGGATATCTGTATGTCTTGTAAGTATATGGCAAAATCCAGAAGGTTTAGGATTTTTGCTTTCAAGTGTTATTATAGGTATTTTTTTATTTGCTCAAGCAGATTTCGGATAATTTTTTCTCGGGTAGATAAGCAAATGCTAGAGGTGTAATGGAAAATAGAGATGTGACTGAGGACATGTTTTTTGGGATTGTAATGAGTTGGCAGATGTTTAAAATTTCCTTACAGAGTACTCTGTCAGAAATGTTGGAGGAGCAAATGGAATGGCTGTAGCTAAGGAAATTATTCTTTTCAGCTGGTAAACAGGAACGGACTCGCCTACACACAGTAAATCCTTACTAAGTTTAACACTATTGCCCTGCGAAAAGAAAACAAACACTATAAATACAGACACAAAATCTAATGAAAATATAATTGAAGTACTGAATAATGTAAATGAGATAAAACAACTAGAGGTGAGATCTTTAGAAATGAGAAGGAGCAAAACATGAATGGAATCTGTGGAAACAATATATGCAGAAAAATGTTCAACAGGAAGAGTGAGGTTTAAGAGAAGGCAAGAACTGAGTAAAAGAAAGAAAACATATAAGTAATATACAATGCACAAACATGATAAATGTTAGTTTGTTTTCGTTAATAGTAATATATATGGGGAAATTCAAGAAATACGGAGAGAGTAGGATTTTGCATGCAGATCCTTATGGAGAATAACAACAGCTATACAGAATACCACATTCATAAAATAGCAGCAGGTATACTAAGAACTAAGCCAACAAGGGAATGAAGAAAGGAGATTCTGCTGATAGGAATGACTGTAATTAGGGGTACAGAGAATAGACAAGAGGGGGTTGGAATCTGGCAAAGGAACCAAGGTACTGGGAACAAATAATTAGAGATGAAAAAAGTAATAGAATGGGAAGTGGCCATGAAGACATTTGGTCTGCAGTCTAGTGATTGCCTTCTCCAACAGGGACTGATATCACTGTACAGGCAAAGAGAAAGGGATAGAGAATCTTATATGAAAGACCTGCACTGGCTGAGTTTTTAGTTCAATCTGGAACAGAAGCTGCAGTTAAAAATGGAATAATTAGTAGGACATATATTGCATGACAACTACAGGAATCAATTAGTGGAGCTCAGAAAAGATTGGGAAGAGAGATTAGATAAACATTTCACAAAGAAACAATGGGAGGACATATGAAGGACTCCAAAACATGCAGCGAAGTCTAGAAGATTTAGGATTTTTGCTTGCAAGTGTTTGCACAGGTAGGTTTATACACCAAGCAAACTCCAATAAATTTTTCCTCAAGTAGAAGGCAAATGTTGGAGGTGTGACAGTAAAGAAACAGCATATGGAAGAGCATATGTTTTCAGAGTGTAATGAGTTGGCAGTTTTTAAAAATTCCCTACACAGTGCTCTGTCAGAAATACTGGGTGAGCAAATGAGTGTAAACTAAGGAAATGATTTTTGAGCTGGGATACAGGATTTGAATTGCCTAGACATAGTAAAGCCTTGCTAAGTTAAATTCTGGTGGCTGACAAAAAAGCAGCTACTAGAAAATGGAAATTAAAGTCTAAACCAACTGTACTTTAGGCAGTGAATATTGTAAATTTGATAAAAGTACAAGGAGTGGGATCTTTAGAAAAGGGTTGGAGCAAATTTCATAGAAAAAAATGGAAACTGAATTGTGGGAACAATACATGCAGAAAATGTTTTGAAGGACGAAAGAGGTTTAAGAAAAGGCAGTAATTGAACAATTTATGTAATGCTGGACTGATTACATTGTACAGAAGAACATTTGCAATGTATAATGTTTTTACATGCGAACTTGTTAATATGGCTTGTTTACTTTTATATAAATATAACATCTGTGTTACAAGGGATAATTCAATAAATTTTTTTTAAAGACTTAAACAAAGCTAAGCTAGGTTTTTGCATGCTGCAAACATGCACATTAGCAGAAAACTCAGGAAAAAAAACAGGACTCAAAATGTTAACTTCCATGATGCAATGCGCACACTGAATGGAAGAATGCAAAACCCAACCCCGTTGCTGAAAAATTAGGCCATCCATAAGGAGAAGATGCACACACAAACCTGTCTCTAGGAAGAGAAAAAAAAACAAATGACTTGGCCAAAAGAGGGCTTTTAACATTGGGAGTTTCCTCACTTCACCTTCACCAGAATTCTCTGAACCAGAGGAGCTTGCAAAATAAGCATGCAAGAGTCTTTCTCCCCATTGCTGCAGACCAGCATCTTACTTGCTTGTAGGAAACAAACAAAGTTAATTAATTACTGTCCAAACAGGCAAACATACCTGTAACAGAAACTAATTGCTTCTTTACAAAGTCCATAAAACAGAAGGTAATTAATCACTGTAGTACAACTGAATATTTTTGTTTAGGCTATCATCTAATTAGTTGTGGTTCACCAGAAAATATACCACAATCAAACAAAAGTTCAAAAGGAAGGCCATCTCCCAAAGTCTCATGTTCACCCTGTACACCTAAGAATTAAGTTCACTTATTCACTGTTGTGTACTTTGTTACTACCTGTGATCACCTGCTGAAACCCATGGCATAAACACTTCCTGAATGCTCTGACAGCTAAATCCAGTGCCATAACCTGCTTCTACTGATGTTAGGGCAAAATGATCAGAAAATCATGATCTCTGAATAGTCAAGGCTGTCCATGTGTATTCTGCAACATGTCTGATGCCTCGGCTGTAAAGACTTGGGTAAGAAAAGACAGACAGAACAGCAGAGATGCAGGATGGCTTCCTGCACTGATCTAAACATCAGTCAACCACCAAGACATCATCTGGGTGGGAAATAAAATCAAGAGTCCTTTCCTAACAATCTGCGGACTGACCTCAAACATTTAAATAAATCTTGGAAGAAATGGCGCTCCTCTAGAAACCCAACAGACTATCAAACCTTTAGAGAGCTGAGAAACAAAACCAAAAATGCTATTATTTCAGACAAAAAGAACTACTATGTAGAACTTCAGCAATCCACAAAAAGAACAAAAAGGTTCTGGTCTACTATCAATCATCTACTTACCCCAGGTAAAATGGTAACACCTAACCCACAGAATCTAGACCCTGATAATCCCTCTTTAATAGCCAATAACTTCAATAGCTTCTTTACTACTTCCATACAAACACTAGCAAGCCATTTATCCTGATGCTTCCCAACTGATCTTAAGTAACACCAACAAAGTCATTCCTTCCCTTCAACTTCAACCCATACCCACCTCCTACATACAATCTCTTACAAAAACTTAAACCCACTACCCCTCAGCAGATAAGCTTCCTGCTGAATTCCTTCAGGTAGCAGCAAAAGCTATAGCCTACCCTGTTTCGATCCTAATAAACAGATCCATAAAAGAAAGTGATTGTCCAGCAATCTGGAAGATATCACACATCATACCCTTACATAAAGGAGGCAAATCCACTGACCTCTCTAACTACCGCCAATAGCACTATTATCTCCACTAGCTAAAATCATGGAAAATGTATACACAAACAACTACTTAACCATCTCCTTCAAAATATCCTACTAGCAAACACTCAACATGGATTTAGACCCTCACATACCACTGCACTACTTTCCTTTACTAACACAATAAACTGTAACCGTAATAATAACAAACTAACTGCTTCTCTTTTCCTAGGCCTGTCCATGGTCAACCATAAACTTCTCCTACACATACTAAACTCACTTGCCTTGATTTTTCCTCCTTAACCTGGTTCTCATCCTACCTTGAAAACCGACAACAAGCAGTACTCTGGAAAAATTTCTCTATCTGCTCTACTACCTATCTCCTTAGGAGTACCTCAAGGATCATTAGGTCCACTCTTATTCTCTGTCTTTATTAATGATCTTCAATCATCTATCCATAACACTAATATGCAGATGATTCTACCATCATCTGTACAGCTCCCAATCTGAACTCCAGTCACTCACACAATCTACCTTTTCAACGTTGAACAATGGTTCTCAAAAAGATGTCTCCTTCTCAACTCCAAGAAAACAAAACTATTACTATTCTCTACCCACAAATCTCCTCAACTAAATTTTACTATTACTGCAGCTGACAATTCTCTTATCTCCCCAGACTCTACTACCAAACTGCTTGGTGTTACTATTGATAATAATCTTAACTATGATTGTCATATCAATAACACTATAAAAGCAGTAAATAAAAAATAGGTTAGAATAAAACCTTCCTTACTCCAGACCACCTTAGCTCAATCACATCTTATCTCTCCACTACTGTATGCTGCTTCCTTTACACCAATCTCTCTCTAAAAACCTGAAAAAAAAACTAACTACATCCTATCATATATATAGCCCTTTTGCCACAGCATCCCAGTACTCACCACCACACTAATAAAAAAAATTAATTACAATAGATAGAACTAACTAAAGCTTATCTATATCAACAACTCTTAATTACACATAACATTCTTTATCAACCAACAAAACACCAGCTCTCAGTAACCTCCTTACTAAAACTTGAAACAGTCAACTAGAATTACAAATTCAGCAGGTAACTGTCTATTTTCAAACTCCATAGGAAAATATGGACACATTACCTCACTAGACTCCTTTCAACTTTTCAAAAAAACTTCTATTACATCTAACAACTTTGCATTGTTGCTTAAATGTTTAACCTTGTTTTAATTGTTTCTCCCGGGCCTCCACTGAAAATGGAAATTATCCAGCTGGACTAGCCCGGTCAACAAATGTAAAATAAAATAAAATAAAATAAATAAATAAATAAATAAATTTAAGTATACATTTTCTTGTTCGCAACCGAACATTCTGAATCACCAGAATGCTACTTAACATGGTCCGGGATTATGAGACACACACCTTCAGTGTCAACTGTCCATCAGCAAACTGAAAACTATATCATCCAGAAACAAATGCCTGCACACTTCAAAAAAGCACTAGCAATCAACAACACAAAATTAAATATGTACTGTGAGGACAAAAATAACTCATTTCTCTATTGTTAAGGCAACTCCCTCGCAAAACTGTACGATCTATGGTGTTTCATCATTACTGTCCTCAAGCTCTATAATTAGAGGGGTAGAAAACCGGGATAAGAGTTCAAGCCAAGGTGGAAGTCCAAACTTATCACCATGAACAATCTCTGTAGTGAAACCACTTTTAGTCTTGGAAATACAACCCAATGTATTACTTTTGATGAAGTGTGGCTAGGAGAACCCAGTAGCTTCTCTACAGAAGCCACCTTATTAAACTCCTCAAAAGAAAACACAAAGGCAGCAATACCACTAACAAAGTGAGCCCTAGTGGCTTTTCATGTAGAGTTACAATAAAAAAAACTACTGCATGAGCCAGTCTGAACTGACTGCTTGACATCAAGAACACCCAACTTACTGCAAAGGAGAGATGAAAAGTTAATCAATACTTTCTAAAATCTTAATACAGATGCACATTCAAAGATTTGTCTTTTACGGTCCAAACAGTAGAAACATTTTTTTTCCTCACTTGATTCTGAAGACAAGGATACAAGGAAGGAAGCTATAACGTTCTGTTTCAAGGCAATATATTTCATAATTGTTGATAAAAACAAAAGATTAACAGGTACAGTGAGCCTATCTTTATGGAATGCAATGTGAGAGTCAGAAAGTATAAGAATCTGGGAATGTAATGTGAGATTAAGAAAGTGTAAGAATCTGCAATTCATTTGATCTTATAATTCATGTAATTGTTCTTTGCAATAAAAAATTTAAAGGGCATGCAAAGAATGGCTTGAATAAGGACTCATCAAGTTTTACAAAATAAAAATTAAGTCATAGTTCAGGAGAATATGTTTGGTGGGGCATAAAGGTGGAGTAGTCCCTTCAAGAACCTATTCACCACAGATCTAGAAACCAAAACATACCTTTTAAGAAAGGTAAACTGACATGACACAGCAGCAAATCTTTGTGGAAAAAAATACTTTTACCCAGTAAGCATGAAAGTTAGTACAAGTACAAGAAGAAACTAAATCTGCAATTGCCATAATCCTTTGTCTTCACACCAATGGAAGAATCTTCCATTTGGATAAACAGAACTTAACAAGCCTACAATTTCAAAGGCAAATATAGAGAAAGTACAGTTGTGTCCACCTTACTGTAATTGTAAATCAATGTTGCTGTACTAATTTTTGGGTGTTCATGCCATGCAGTAGCCTGCAACCGGCCCAATTTCCATAGAATTTGTATCATCCCTAGCCAATGGATGTCTGAAGACCAGTCTGGAAATCAGGGTATAAGAAGAGCATCTGTTGGCACCATCTTCAGGTCTTTCTAAGCAAAGAGCAAACAGTCTGATGGCCGAGGACAGCACAACCTCCCCAGTTGTCTAAATCGGAGTGAGAAGGAGAAGGATCGGGGATGATGGAAATAAGAGGACTATCTGCACAGAACTCATCTACCCGTTTGCACCCAGCAAGGAGGAAGAGGAAAGTGGCCGGCAGACAGAGGGATTGGAGGGTGTAAATATGTACTGCAACACTGACTTACTAGAACATCTACAACTATGGTAAGTGGACACACCTGTACTATGTTCTCCATAGTCAGTGCTGCAGTACTGATTTTGGGAGGAATCCAAAAGCCAACAGTTGGGTGACAAGTCATTTGTATGATCCTAGGAAATAAGGTCTTGCAGGATGGCAATAGCGAAACCTGCTCTAGCCCTGGAGACATTGTCTAAGTTAGAGTTTTGTAAAGGTGTGCAGAGAGTTCAACATGGCTGCCACTAGGCTGGCGTGGGTACGGACTCCTAAGGAAAGCAGTAGTTGTTTTCCTCCATGCCTGGTGGAGTGGGTTTTAATATACTCAGGCAGAATTTTTTTTTCCATGGTGGGAATAACAGAACTTAATGCAGTTGGCTATCCATTTGAAAACTATTTGTAGACAGGCCTATCCCATTTACACTCTGTGAAAGCCATCAATAATTGCTCCGCTCTATTTGGGGTTTTGTCCTGTCTGGATAGCACCCAATTTGCCTGCGTACATCCAGGAAACGAAGAACTTCCTCTGCTCTGTTCTGTGGATTTGGGAAGACTGATAGGTGGACAGCCTGGTTTAGGGTAGATACCATCTTAGGCATAAAAGATGGGCTTGTTCTGAGGGTTACCCTATCCCTGTGAAAGGCAATGAAAGGCTGTTTACACATGAGGGGTTGTAGCTCTAAGACCATCTATGCTGATGTGGAAGCTGGTTCAAAGGGAGGCAAGGTGAGTTTCTGTAGAACATAATTTAGATCCAGAGCAGGAAAATGGTTCCTTCTGGGTGGTCTCAAATGAATTCTCCCATTTAGAAAAATTTTCATGTGGGGGGTGTGAGAAGACAGATGGTGAAGTGTGCAGGCAAGCAGAGATGGCAGATGCATGCACTTTAATGTAGGAGTAAGAAAATCCCGGTCTAAACTGGCCTTAAAGGTACCACAAGACTGAGATGTCTCCCTGAGAAGGGTTGGTGCTCTTGCAGTGACACCAGATGGAAAATTTCTTCCATTTTGTCAGATACGATTCTCTGGACTGGGATTCCCTGCCACCTTTAGAATCAGTTTGCCACCTTTAGAATGGAAAGCACATCCTTGGGACAGGAGACATTCCTTGGTGTCAAAAGCCAGAACTACATGCTGTTAACCTAAGTGCGGCTAGGTGAGCTTGGAATACAGATCTCCTTGGCTTGACTGAGAAAATCTACTTCCTGTGGCAGACTGTGGAATCTCCCCTCACTGATGATCAAGAGAAGGGAGAACCAGTGCTGCCTCAGCCAGAAGGGGACCACTAGGATCATGCTGGATCTGTCCTACCTGACATTTATCAGTACTCTGGAGCTCAATGGTAAGGGGAATGCATACAGGTACAAGGTTCTCCACCCGAAAGAGAAAGCATCTATTTTCCAAGTCCCTGCCTGTTGAGTTCTGGAGCAGAACTTCTGTAGTTATCTGTTCTGCTGACAGGCAAACAGGTCTATCCCCTCACTGTAGAGTTAGGTCCAGGAACACCTCTCTCCAGCATCCATTAACTGCAGTCTAGAAGTTCCCTACTTAGAGATTCTGCCAGGGTACTCAACCTGACCAGGAAAAGGACATGCAATAGGAGTCGGTCCTAGTTCTTGAGCCAGCATTCAAGTCTTTCTTGTGAGGCTACATAAATGGTAAGACAGGGTACACTCATTTCTTTATGTACCACATCACAGTGGAGTTTTGTCTGCCCAAGTTTGTAAGGTCACCGGGTTTAAATTTTGCTAAAAAGCCTTTATGCCCAGGTAAAAGTACAGTTTTGTACTTAACATAAATGTAGATGTTCGAGTGTATACCCTGCTGCAGTCATCACACTTGGGTTATCCTGCCGTCAGGCGGCCCCGCAGTCGGCCCGAATTCCAAAGTCTTGGTCCAACATCGGTTGCTGTCGCTTCTTCCCTGACGTCAGTGCGTCAGGGATATATGAGAGGCATCAGACGCCATTTTCTTCAGTTTTTCTTGCCCCAGATGTCAGGTGTCCCCCCACCCCCCCAATGGTGGTCAGTAGATAGTACCAATAATAAAAAATGTAGCATAAACAAAAAATCCCTCCAGCTATAAGCAAATACACCACAAAGGTTGTAACAGATTTTAAGGTATAGAAAGGTCTTAGTTAGGTCAGAGGGGATGGAGGGAGGGTAACCTGGACTGCAGCAGGGTATACACTCAAACATCTACATTTATGGTAGGTAAAAAACTGTACTATGTTCATCGTGCTACCCTGCTGCAGTCATCTCACTTGGGTAGAATCCCAAAGCTAAGGATGGGAGGTGGAGTCAAACAGGGTTAGAGAGGCTAGAAGGCCCTGCAAAACTGCAGTGGCGAAGCCAGCTCTAGTCTTAAAGTGGTAAGTGGCAATGTTTGGTAAAGGTGTGTACTGAACTCCAAGTTGCAGCTTCCAGAATATCCTTGGTTAGCACCCCCCTGAGGAAGGCTGTAGATGTAGCTGCTACACTGGTGGAGTGGGGCCTTATGCTAGCAGGAACTGGTTTTCCATGGTGGGTGTAGCAAAAACGTATGCAATGTCCTATCGATTTGGAAATGGTCCGTTTTGAGATAGCCTTTCCTTGTGATGCTGTAGCATAGGATACAAAAAGCTGGTCAGATTTTCTGAAAATCTTAGTTTTATCCAAGTAGTAACGTAGCTGCCTGTGAATGTCCAAGGAATGTAGGAGTCTTTCTCCTTTGTTCTGTGGATTTGGAAAGAAGGTGGGTAAATGGATGCTTTGATTTAGAGCCACACTGGATACCACCTTAGGCATAAAGGAGGGGTTAGTTCATAGAGAAACTCTGTCTTGATGAAAAATGAGGAAAGGCTCAACTGCCATTAGTGCCTGAAGCTCTGAAACTCTTCTCGCTGAAGTAACTGCTAGCAGTAGGGCAGTCTTCCATGATATCAACTTTAAGTCAGCTGAGAAGGCTGGCTCAAAAGGAGGTAGCGTAGGTTTTTCCAGAACAAAGTTGAGGTCCCAAGTAGGTGTTGGTGCTCTCCTGGGAGGCCTAATGTTTTTGGCCCCACTGAGAAACTGCCTTAGGAGTGGATATGAAAATAAGGGAGGATCCGTGTTGTAGTGAGCTGAAATAGCTGAGGCATGGATTTTAATAGATGAAAAAGAAAGCCCTTTGTGTAACATCTCAGAATCTGAGGTATGTCAGGCTGAAGGGTATTACGGCCTTTAGCTTGGTTCCAGGTGCAAAACCTTTTCCATTTGTCTGAGTAAGCTTTCCTGGTGCAGGGCCTCCTAGCCTCCAGAATAACATCCATAACAGCTTGTGAGAGAGAAGCTGAGCTGGTTGCTTAGGTGATTTGCCATGCAGCCAAGTTTAAGGTTTTGAGCGGGCTGTGTAGAATCTGATTGTCTTGCTGTGTGTACAGAAGGGTAATTTGTGGTAGAATCCATGGTGGGCCCTGGGCCATATTCCTTAATAGTGGATATCAGTGCTGGCGTGGCCAGTCTGGGGCAATGAGCATCATTCGGGGTCTCTCCATCCTGACTTTCAACAGCACCTTTGTGAGAAGGGGTAATGGAGGAAAGGCATATACTGTCAGCATTTTCCAACTGAATGAGAGTGCGTCCACTTTCCAAGCTTGATGGTGAAAAGTCCTTGTGCAAAATTTTGTTAGTTGATAGTTTTGGGGGCAGGCAAACAGGTCTATGTCTGGGAGCCCCCATTTTTGAGTTATCATTGCAAATACTTGTGGATCCAGTTTCCACTCGTGGGGATCCATGATGTTTCTGCTTAGGTCGTCTGCCAATGTGTTCTTTTTTCCTGGCAGGAATTGAGCTTGTAATTGAACTTGGTAAGCCAGTGCTGTGTTCCACAAGGTCATTGCTTGCCTGCATAGAGGGTAGGAGTGTGTACCCCCTTTTTTGTTTATGTACCACATTACTGTGGTGTTGTCTGTCCTTATGATAAGCTGTCCTGGATGTAAGAGGTCCTTGAAGGCTGTCAGAGCATTTTGTACAGCTAGCATTTCTTTTTGATTGATGTGCAGATTCCTTTGATCTGCAGTCCATATGCCATGAATGCACTGTCCTGCCATGTGTGCCCCCCAGGCATAGTCCGATGCATCTGTTGTCACAGTTTGCCTGGCTGGGGGTAAGGTGAAAGGCTGACCCTTGTTGAGGTGACATGTCTGTGACCACCATAGAAACTCCTGTTGAGGGCAAGGAATGACAGGTATCATTGTTTCCAAGCTGTGGCTGTGTTGCGTCCATACGCTTTTTAGGTACCATTGTAATTTCCTCATATGCAGTTTTGCAAATGGTATTAGTAGTATGCAAGATGCCATGAAGCCCAAGGCCTGCAGAATTTTTCTTGCAGGGAGTTGGGTCTTTGTTGCCATTGTTCTGAAGTATTGAGTTAATTGTAGTTTGCCTGGCATCAGATAAGCCATCTGGGCCGTTGTATTCAAGATGGCACCCAGGAATGTCACATTTTGTGAGGGCACTAGTTCTGACTTCTTTTCATTTACTGTGTACCCTAGGCAACTTGGAAGATATGTTTTACAAAAGCCAGGTGTTGTAAGAGAATGTCCTTGCTTTCTGCTTGGATGAGGAAGTCATCCAGGTATGGGTATATTTGAATTCCTCTGTCTGCAGTATGCAATTACTGGTGCCAGGCATTTTGTGAAGACCCTGGGTGCAGTAGATATGCCAAAGGGCAGTGCAGAGAATTGGTAATGGGTTGAACTTGCAATGAAACGGAGGTATCTTCTGCAATTTTGTCTGATAGGGACATGCAGGTATGCCTCCTTGAGGTCCAACGTTACTAGCCAAGCTTTCTTGCCCAACATGGGAAGAAGCTGCTGTAGTGTTAGCATCTTGAATTTGGGTACTTGCAAGAAGGTGTTTAAAACTGAAAGGTCCAGAATGGGTCTCCAAGCATTTTAATTTCTGGGGACTAGAAAGAGCCTTGAGTAAAATCCTTGGCCTTGCTCCTGTGTAGGTACCAGTTGAATGGCTCTCATGTCCATGAGAGCTGTAATTTGTTTTTGGGCCTCTGCTCATTGATTTTGTGGCAGGTTTGGCATTCCTTTTATCCTTGGCAAGGTGTGGAAATGGAATCTGTATCCTTGTGAGATAATGTCTAGGACCCATTTGTCCTTTGTGACGATGCGCCAGCTGTCTGCAAAAAGTGCTAATTTTCCTCCCAAGGGAGCTGCCAAGACAGTTTTGCTTGGTAGTTTGAGGTTTAAGTCATTGTGTTTGCCTTCTAGTAGTTTGGGACCCGTCTTCTCTTCCCTTCTGTATTGCAGTGCCCCACTGGCGAGGTTTGTAAGGGATTTGTGCTTGTCCTCTGTCCCTTGGGCACCTGTATTTACCCCTCTGTGGTCTGTCAGAAGCTGGAAAGGACCAATTTTTTGTGGCCAATTTCTGCTGAAGCGTGGGGGCTGTACCTGTAAGAAATCTTTGACCGTCTGCATAGATTTTGCCTTATCCATTTTCTTTAAAACCTCCTCTGCTTTAACCCCAAATAAGACATCCTGCTGTAAGGGTGCATCTAGTAACTTTGCTTTAACATGATCAGGCAGAGATTGTTCCTTTAACCAAGCATGCCTACGTATAACAGACCCAGTAACAGCTGCTCTAGAGGAAGCTTCCAAGGCATCAAAACCACATTGTAAAGTATGTTTGCCCATCTGTTCAGCTGCATGCACCAGATCCTGATTTCCTTGAATTCAGACTGTTGAGGGTGCGTGCCCATCTTTTGTTTTATTTGAGACATTAGAAATTGCTGGTATTTAAGCATGTGAAATCGACAATTTAGTGCTCTCATAGCTAGAGTAGCTAAGGTGTAAACCTTCTTCCCCCACCTACCTAGTGCTCTGGAGTCTCTTTCAGAGGGTGCAGGATTTTTAGCCATAGAAGCCTTAGCCCCTTTGGGACCCTGGGAGATTGTCTCTGGATCAGCAACAGGGCTTTTGTATAGGAATTTGTGCGAGTCAGGCACTCTATAGTATCTATCTGGTTTGGCTGGAGCAGGAGGCAGAAAATCTGGATTTAGACTAGATTCTAAGAAAACATCATCCATAATGTCTAAAACTGGGGGGATATAGCAAGTGGTCTGTGCTGTGGGAGTAAAAGAAACTCTCAGAGCCTTTTCTTTGAGTCGTAGTAGTCCTGACCTTCCCAGTGGAAATGTTCCCTCATGGTATGTAAGGTTTCCCCAAAGGAATAATCTTCAGGGGGAGAACCTGAGGGAATGGAGTCTTCAGCATCAGAATCTTCATAAGGGGGAAAGGAGTAATCCTGTTCCTCAGAGGAGCCTGAGGAAACAAGACACTTGATCAGAGGAGGCATAATCCTCCTCTTTGTCTAGGCCTTTTGTCAGGGGGGGGGGGGGGGGGGAGTATGGGAACACCTGATCAAAGAAATCAAATCTTCAGCCATTTTAAGCATCTGTTTCTTAGGCATAGGGCCTTGACCTGGAGACTGAAGTGTAGTCTTTTTTGGTTTTAGAGGAGTCTTAAGCTTAGCATAAGATTTTACAGTGAGAGTAGTCGGTCTGAAGACACCTTCAGAAAACAAAGGTGTTTCTACAGCACCGGCTTCTCCTTCTGCAATGTCGTCGGTAGGGCCTAAAGAAAATGGCTGCGTCGGCCTAGAACTCTCTGCTGGAGAATCCGAAGCGGTCTGGGGATCCAATTCAGCGGTAACCAGGGGCTGCGTAGGCGCCTCACTGAAAACCGGAGAACCGGCGATCGGCCCAGCCAAGGCCTCAGAGTCTGGCTTGGATCTAGGCTGCCTTTCTTTATCTTTGCGTTTTTTATGCACGCCGGTAGTCGGCTGCTCTGACGGCATAATGTAATTAAATTTCCTACTGAAGTAGTGTTGTGCAAAATCAAAGAGTCGCTTTATAGTTCGCTTACTGAACCTAGCACAAAACAGACAACCAGTGACATCGTGGTCTGGGCCTAGGCAAGGTATACAAAAAGAATGAAAGTCCTTATGAGGTATTTGCTTCCCACAAGAAATGCAATTGTTAACTTTTTCTGACATCGGACTGAAGCAAGAAAAGGTTCCCCAACGGGGTACTTAGCTTTGAAGACTTCGGACTGAAACTCGATTCGAAAATCTCAGGTGTCGGCCGACCAGCACTTGTGAACTGCTTCTGCTTCGGGCACCGCACGGCAAGAAAGACTGAAGAAAATGGCGTCGGATGCCTCTCATATACCCCTGACTCACAGACGTCAGGGAAGAAGCCACGAACCAAATAAAATGCTTAACAGCGGAACCAAGTAAATCCAAACAAAGATTCCAGGCAACAAGAACTCTTCTTGACCAATTTTTATTAAGCGCTTTTCGTCATACAAAGTTGAATGACTTCTTCAGACAAATTATAAATCACAAGTGTTAGCTTTTTATATGTTTTCAACCCCTTCTAACTCAGTAACCATCAATTAAGATAGTTAGTTAATTAATTAAGATATTGCTTCATTTAAAGGGGTACTTCACAGATAGTTATAACCCTAGCTCACAGCTCATTAAAAAGTGTGGATAGTTTTAGAATCGGAATATCATCTCTTAATGACCATTGTAATATTTCATGCCTCTTGAAGCTTAGAAGCTTAAAGAGATGATATTCAGATTCTAAAACTATTTTTGGAAAGAAAATATTAGAATAGTATAATATTAAAGTGTTTTTTAAATCTTGTAGATAGATTTTTATTTTCTAATAATGATTTTATATATTTTTATATTCTTTATACGCTAAGTAGTATAGAATTCAATGTAAAAAGTTACAGAATGCTTCTATAAGATTAACAATGGGATTTACAAGTGTATGTATCCACACTTTTTAATGAGCTGTGAGCTAGGGCATCTGGATATCTGGCTCCAAATCGAAAACATTCAAGTTAGGGGTAGCCATTGACCACTGGATGAAACATATATATACTAAAGTTAACCACATAGTAAAAGATTCATGGGATTTTTTGAGCAAACTAACGGATGAAGTTTGGCAGGAGAATTTGATTTTCCTCACAGTTGATGTGAAAGATTTATTTTCCAGTATACCGGCAGATATTGGTCTTGAATATTTTTGTAATAGCATGACCAAGTATTCAGGTTGTAGTTGGGACAGGATCAATCTCATCATGGATATGATGGGGCTGGTCCTAGACCACAACTACATCTTCCACTCGGGTCAACACTTTAAACAAATTGGTGTTGCAATGGGGCTTCTTGTGCCCCCATTTTTGCAAATTTGGTTATGCTGGAGTGGGAGAACAAGTTCATCTTCCCTAGTGTATATTACCAATACATCGGATTATACACTAGGTACCTGGACGACATGTTTATTTTATGGAAAGGCCCAGAAGAGAAGATACAAGAGTTCTTAGAGTACCTTAATAATACCACGGAATTCCTCAAATTTACCTACCAGTATGACAAAGTGGGAATAGCATATCTGGACACTTGGATTAGTACTACAGGACAAGGGTTTGAGTCTAGAATATACAGAAAACCCACGTTTTCAAATGACTACATACATTATAGCAGTTGTCATCCTGGCCACATCTTCGTAGAATGTAGTTAAAGGCCAATGCATAAGGATAGCCAGAATGTCATCGACTAAGGAGATTATGCAAAGTGAATTAGATACTCTTTTAAGTTATTTTTAGATAGAGGTTACCCTAAACATATGTTGACCAACATTACGTCTTATGTTAAGAAAGAATGGGGTAGTAAATATGTACCACTACTGGGTACAGGCAGTATGGTGAGTACTAAAGTCCAAATAGACCGAGATAATAGAGTATGCATCATCAGGTTTAACCCCTACACCAACATTATGACAGAAATTTTGAAGAAACATTGGGACATAATTACTAGTAATGTACCTATTGGAAACATACTAGGTACCTAAACCCTCTATAGTATATAAAACAGGTTTGAATTTAAAAGAATAATAGAGACTAAGAAAAAGGCCTACACAGGAAACAGTAGGAAGGGCACTACGAGTTGTGGTGCATGTAGTCAGTGTAAATATATTAACACAAAATGTAGGATGAGACTTAAGAATATTGTGAAATCTGTAGTATATCCTAAGAAGGGTAATTGTAATACACAGCTTGTGTATATTGCTGAGTGTGAGAAATGCGACGATACTATATAGGAAAGACTGAGAGGAAATTCAAAACTCGTATACGAGCACCTGTATAGTATTAGGAAAGGAGATACTAAGAACGCTCTAAGTAGACACATTATAGAAAAGGGAAGTGAACATAGTTTTAAATTTGCTATTATAGACCAGGTAGAGGTAAATGACAGAGGAGGAAATTGGAAAATATATTTAGCTTGGTTAGAAAGCAAGTGGCAGATATGTTTAGATGCCACATCCCCCCCGGGTATAAATGACTATATAAGTATCAAGCCTTTTTTGGCGTTAGAGTAAGGAAATTTCATCAGCCGAGTACATTTTATATATATTTTATACATTAACACAATATATATTTTTACTTATTTATATATATTTATTATGAATTTATAAATTTAAAATTTTAGCATAGGGTAGATAGTATAAGGGACCCAATAATGAAATGTATCATGCACTGTATAAAAGCACTTTAGTACTAGTATATAGTACATTTTATGACAGTGGTTAATATACATATTTTTGTGACATTTTTATTGTATTTTAATTAATTCACAACAAATGTCAATTGAGTGATTTTGTTTTTAACTAACAATTTTGTTTTTAACCAATTATGTAATTAACTTTTTGGCGCCAAAAATTTGTGTATATAAAGGAAGTGACATGTTAAGGTAAATGGTTCTGAAGAAATCTGGTAAATGCAGATGAAAGCGCTCAACCATTCTTACTAGATGTACTTTGTGGTGCTGGCAGTTATCGAATAAAGTTGTGTGACAAAAAGCAACAGGCGAGTTTGCTTCTGATTCACGGCTCGAGTCCAGGGGATCTACGCTTGCTATCTTAAGAGTTATTGGTTGTTTTGTTCTACTTTGGTTACTCTCCAAGGCTTCCCTGCTGCACTGTGGGAAACTCCACTGAGCAGAATGGACACACTTTTTAATCCTTAATCCTGAATAGAATAAATCCCCTTGCTAACCCTAGAGCAAAAGCTGATCTGACTTGCCACCCCCCTAACAGTACTTAAAGTTTAACCTGCTACAATGGACAGTCAGTTTCCCAACATTTCTCTTACCAACCTGATCGATATTGGCATCCTGAGGCAATGTAGTAATGCCTCGTGTATACTAACCACCATTTTCTGCTACAGTAAACAAATACAGAATGTGAGAGATGTATCTATGCTATGAAACTGGAAGTCCTCTCACGTAACAATAAACAAGCAATCAAACAGGTTGCAAGCACACACACCTCTCCTCTCACGCAAGATAAAGTCATGACACAAACCCACATACATAGAGTTACTCATTAAGAGACTACCAAAAGACCAAAGATCTCCCAAGAGCAAACAACTCTCTAATACTAGGGTACAACCAAAATCTACCACACATAACACATACCAGTGTCTCAGCGAATAAGCCCCTAAGGCAGAACACCTCAAAACCAAATGTCCTGGTTATAGGTGATTCCACAGTGACACACACAGATGTCTCCCCCACCAGGTTGGAGACGGTCACGGTCAGCTGCCTGTCAAGTGTCAGGATCCATCCAAGTCATTAAACAATTACCGTTATGACTGTCATAGTACATGTCGGGGTGAATGACTTGAGATGTACCTCCTTGGACTATATGAAGAGAGACATGAC
The DNA here is from genome assembly GCF_019279795.1 of Protopterus annectens. Taxonomy (NCBI): domain Eukaryota; kingdom Metazoa; phylum Chordata; order Ceratodontiformes; family Protopteridae; genus Protopterus; species Protopterus annectens. Next base: position 502,242,760 of record NC_056729.1, on the reverse strand, counting down.
CGAACTCTCAGATTATGTGTCTCAGGCAAGTATGTCTCTATCCCTAAGCAGCATTCTACCTTCACCCGGGATGATGCCACGATACAAACAAAACAAGACTGACTTCAACAACTGACTTAGCTTCTGGTGTCAATCCAGGGGGATCCAGTATCTGTCAGGCTGGGAAGACATGGCCGACAGACCATGCTGCTTTACCATAGATGGTCTTCACCATCTCCTCTGGGCATAATGCCTCTTTTATATAATATGAAAACAACAAAACTTCCAATGTAAAAAAATCGACTACAGACAAACTCAAATTTATGCTGCTTAATGCTAGGAGTCTATACAGGAAACTGCACTCACAGGAAATGCTCCTCACCACCTTGGAAGATGCTGACATCTGTGCAATTACTGAGACTTGATTCAAGGCCCTAGAGAGCACCCAAGCCATACAAGGCTACAATGCCTTCCACAAATTCAGACATCAAAACGAGCGTGAAAGAACCAAAGGTGGAGGTGTATCCATCTTTATTAAATCCAAATACACCTCAAGACTGGTTAAACAGTACGACTCTTCAGTTATGGAGGTCCAAATCCAAATACCTATAGGTAAAACATCATTGCTAGCTACAGGTCCCTCACCATGAACCATGAGAAGCACACCACTTACCTGGACTTGCTTGAGTCACACACTATACAGCCAAACACCTTGGTCATGGGAGATTTCAACTATCCTTCTATTGAGTAAGCGAAGTACATGAGCACAAGTTTGACAGCCTTGAGGTTCCTGGGCTTTGTTAATACAATGCACTGGAACAGTTAGTCTGCACCCCCACAAGGGGATCAAATGTTCTGGACTTAGTTATCATCAATACAGGGGGTCATTGCACTACCCCCCCCCCCCGTTTTCTGCCCTCCCTAGTAAGGTCAGACCATAAATCTGTCTGGTTAGAAGCAACAATCAGATGGGACACCTCCAAAGGAGCATAAAAATGAGAAACGTCTCCAAAACAAACTATAGCCTACTAATCGATGGTTTGAAAAATCTCAACTCCCCTGATAACACATCTAACAATGACTCCTATGCAGACAAGTACACAAACACCCTGTATAACCACTTCACCAACTGTATTGACTCTGCTGTACCTGACAGGATCAATACCAAGTCCACCCATAAAAATAAACCACCCTCGAGGACCTAGAGTACAAACAGGTTATATAACAAAAGGAAGAAGCTGGTATCTAAGAACTAGAAAGAACTTAGTCAGCAGTGAAAGAACACCCTCCACAGCTTGAACAAGCAAATCAGATATCTGGTAATTTCCTCTGAAGTTAGTTATGAGGCTAAATTAGCTGCCCTAGCTAAAGACAATCATAAGACATTCTTTAGCTATGTCTGAAATCTAAAAGGGAATACCCAGCTATGTGCTGAACTTATAGTGGACAGTGCCACTCACACTAACCCTAAAGATACTGCCAACCTGTTAGCTGACAGATTTGGTGCACACTTCACCCTTCTGTCCCCACCAGCCATACCCTAAAGCATACCTGACACCTGCCCTTTCCCCAGTATCTCCAATGAGCAGGTCATATCAGTGCTCTCCAAGGCCAAAAACACAGCCTCTATGGGACCAGATAACATCTCAGACTGCTTACTAAAACATGACCTAGTGGATCCACTTGGCACTTTCTTTAACTATAGCCTGAGCACTGGATTTGTTCCAGCACAGTGAAGAATGGAAACTGTAATCCCCTTGCACAAAGGGTGTCCATCAACTGTCCCTGGGAACATAAGCCTAACCAGCCTTATCTACAAGGCCATGCAAAGAATCATGGACCATATCAACAAGGACACAGGCAACCTTCAAACTCTCAACCCACCCCAGTTCGGCTTCGTTAAGGGTAGATCATGTTTACTAAACATGGTGGACTTCTTCGAGAATGTCACCAAAGCCATGGACAAAGGCAAAGCAGTACATACTGCCTATCCTGACTTAGCCAAGGCTTTCAACACAATCCCCAACACTGGTATCATCAAGAAACTCTCCCAGCTGGGGATTAACCCATATGTCACTAGATGGGTAACCAACTGGCTCACCAATGAACCCATGATGTCAAAGTTGGGGATTATACCTCCACCAGTAGAATAGTTATTAGTTTGGTACCACAAGGTTCTGGGCCCTCTATTGTTTGGAATCTATTTCTCAGAAGTCCAAGCGAATGTTGATGGCCTGTGGCATACCAAGGTCACAGATGACTGCAAACTGGGAGCAATCAGTGAGTCCCCTAAAGATATTAGCATATTACAGGAGGGGTTAACACATACAAATGACTGATGCTAAAGCCATGGTCTAAAACTAAATGCAATAAAAGTGCACCATTGCCTCCTTTAAGAGGTATCCCCTACAAATTACAATACAGGCAGCACCCCCCCCCCCCAAGCTAGAACCCAGTGTTGCGTGACTTGGGAACGCAAGTTGATAGCCATCTATACTTCGATCACCATGTGTCCACAGTGGACAGGAAAGCCTTTTACAGTGCACACCTCATAAGTCAGGGCAATGCATCCAAGACTAAGGATGTTATAAATCCTCTGTACTCCACCCTCATCAGACCACTAATATAATACAAAGCTCTCTTTTGCATGTACCTCACACCAGACACCTGCAGCAGCTGAAGAGACCACATAGGTTCCTGACCAAGAGAATTCAGGGACTCCAAAACATGACCTACATGGAAAGACTGAAAGCCCTGCTGCTGTACTTGTGTCCTACAAGCTGCAGAGAGGCATCTGTGCCTGGCCTACAGAGCAGTCTCTGACCCTGCCCTAATGGAAACACTGCTTGTCCACAAATCAAATGGGACAAGAGTCACTCATTCCAGAGATCTCAACCTAGCCTGTGACTTAAACAAAACATGCTGGACAGACAGATATGTTTCCCAGAGACTGCTGCTACTCTGGAATAAACTCACAATTCATATTAAGCAGGGCTACTCAATTACCCTATTTAAGCACAACCAGGAGAACTGGATGAGAGATTATAAATTCTCCCCTGTGGTGGCACCTATGTCCCTCATTGTCATGGGCAGCCGCTGGCGGTCATAGATGCATTCTGCAAACAATTAAACCATTTAGCAATGGTCAATTAGGGAACCATCTAACAATGGTCACTTAGAGAACATGGGTGTTACATGGCTAGGCATGTAAAGGCCCTTGGACCATTAGCTTAGTAACCTCTCATGAACCTATGAACTGAAGATGGTGCAGATAGACACCCTTCTTATACCCTGATGTACAGATGGTCTTCAGATATCTGCTGGCTGGGGATAATGCAAAGACTTTGGAAATCGAGACAGTTGCGGGCTTCTGTATGGCAGGAAGACCCAAGAATCAGTACTGCAACACTGACTATGAAGAACATCTCCTGGCAGAGCCATGTGCTGATTAAAATTTGACATATGAATGGTTAAGTGGAGGCAATCAAACCAACAAGTGAAAGGCTAACAATGGCAACTGAGGAAAGTGTATCACATACATACTGGTTCACAAGATCTACAACCAAACAAGGAGATATTAACAAATGCAAATTCTGTAGTACTGAGTTATAAACAGTTGCACAGTTTTACTTATGCGTGGCGGGAAAAGACTACTTAAAGAAAGGCGGGACTTCTGGATTGGCACTTCTCTTGTTAGTGCGAACACCCTTGCCTTCTGCATGCAATAAAAATATAAATCTGATTTACTCAAGTTACAGCCCCTTTCTGATCAACCAAAGAAAAATCAAAGGGGAAACTAGTTGCAAGTGCCTAGCTTACATTTCTAAAAACAGTAAAAAAGATACTGCAAGGAAAAGCTTAGTCAATGATAGTTGGTCAGAAAGTAAGCAGATGGTGGCCAAGTGGGAGGTGGGGGGACAACAGTAAAAGAGAAAAAGGTGCTTCAAATGATGAGCCTTTTTCCACGATACTGGTAGAAATAAGGAATATGAGGCACTCTCTCCAGCAGTACATGGGCAATAATAAATAAAAGTTATGTACTTACTATACCGATAGATCCTTGCTGTCCTTTTTTCATATGATTCAACATGTGGGTTGTCAGAATAGGTCGGATCCAAACTGTCTTATATCAAAGTACTGAATCAGAAAGCTCCAACTCCTCCCCTTCCCAGTTCCCCTCTTGTGCATGAATTACCTCAGATCAAATTTGCTGGATGACCAACACTGATAAAAAGCTATATAGGAAGGGATAAGGAGGAAATTACCTAAATCACTATATAGTCTAAGAGTTACAAAGGTGTCAGACAGGGTCCACAGACCGTCTGGATGATCCCTAGAATGAAACAATGACAATTTGGCAGGGGGAAGGATGGAGGAGAGTTGAACCAGACAAAAAGAATACAACACAGATATTCTGTCATGATAAGTACATAGCTTTCTTATCCCATGTTGTCTTTTTTTCATCTGATTCAACCGGTGGGACTGATTCCCAAGTAACCAAACAGGGACGTGCGTGGTGTCAACAAAGGACATTCCTGAGTATGACAGAACTGAAGGATGTGTGAATTCTACAATGCAAATCTAACTTATAATGAGATACAAACATATGAATTGAGGACCAGGTCACTGCAGCACGTGTCACTTATAGGCACTCTTTTTGCAAATGCGGTTGAAGTTGCCATAGCCCTGGTAGGAAGCAGGACAGTTCCACCCCAATGCATTTCTATACAACTTCATGTATAAATTCATATGTATTGTATATGTGATTTTTTTAGTGGACAGTTCAACCCTGGACTATTTGACCCCAAATATATTCTAGTAAGTACTTTATCATTATGTTATTATTTAATCAATTATTCAATAAACACACTGTTAATTTTTCATTGTAAATATATTTTATTTTTATTTTATTTTTTTTTTTCATTTAATCATTACATTGGTTAGTATAAATATAACATGTAAACTTTTAACATTTAATAACTAGTGTTATGTTTTAACATATTATATAATTAGTGTTACATTTTAACATTTTTTTTTTTTTTTTAATTAAACACATTTTTTTAGATGTAACCATCGTGTCAGTTATATTAAAACATCTTTATCGAATCGGCGGGGTCAAAACGTCATGTACCCTTGATGAACGCTTTGCTAACATTTAGGGAAGCAAGAAATCTTGACTGAATTCCTGACAAACTCTGATATGGCTGTTTCATGTACCCTGTTAGAGGAGTATCAGAGTCCTTTGTCAAACAAGCATATGATGCTCCAACACAGTCAACAGAAGAGTTAACTTTTGGTGTAGGTTCTGTTCCATGCCCATACAGTGAAATGCATTTAATTTTCCTTGCAGGTTTCCTGGTGAACAAATTCCATGATGATCTGAGAATACTGGTGACTTTTCTTTAAAGTGCAAATGGTTGCTACCTACATTAAGAACTGGAGATGGCATGCAGACAGTTTAAAAGTATGAAGGTCCATTGGAGGTTTGCATGAAGGGTGGTATAGCAAATTCTTGAACTGAAGGAGCTGTAATTATTATTTCTATAGTTCGTAGTTTTAGTTAATTTTTTTCTTTATGTACTATAGCTGTGTTTGGAGTAGAACGTTGAACAGAAACTGCGAACTATAGCAACCTTTGTAATCCGGATGTCATTATTATTATTTTTATAGTCCGTACTTTCCATTCATTGCTTCTTTATCTACTATAACTGTCTTTACTGCATGAGAACGTTGAACGGGAACTACAAATTAGTCCCTTGTTTCCATTTATTTATTTATTTTTTACGTACTACATCTCTGTTTCTTTTTAGATTTTTTTGTAATGTTTTGTTCGGGTCCAACTGTCCGGGGTCTTGCTCTTGGAGAAGGATGTAAACAGCGGATTTGATTTTCTGAAATTCTTAGTATGATGGAGATGGAACCTGAGTTGAATATGGACATCTAAGACACAATGTATACTCTCTTTTGTTGGTAAAATGTAAAATTTGGAAAGAAAACTAGTAAAATGATCTTTTGGTAAAAGTTAGATGAAGCTACACTGAGAAGAAACAAAAGGTTTGTTTCTCAGTGACACTGTTTTTGTGAAAAATAAGGAGATTTACAAGTGTGTGCCTGTAATTCTGACACATTTTGCCAATGTAAAGGCAACCAGAAAAATAGTTTTCCATGAAAGAAACTTTATATCTACAGATGTCACTGACTCGAAAGATTTTTGGGTTAGAATTTTAGCAAAAGAGTGATGTACGAGGAGGAACTGGATCACGAACTGGAGATATCCATACAGTGGTTCCTCTGAGGAAGGCTTTGGTCACTTTCAGTCTTGTGTGAAACTCTGAAATGGCTGCTAACTTGAATTTAATTGTAGAGTAACTTGAGCAGACTGTGAATAGCTCCAATAGAAATTCCAACATTTCAAGCAGATGTGCTGAAAATGAGGCTAGTCCCTTAAAAGAGGCCCAGATGGAAAAACGCTTCCATTTGCTCTTGTGAGTCTTTTTGGTGGAATTTCTTTGAGAAGACTATATGATATGGACTACTGGGGAAGAAAGCCAAGCATTGCTAGCAATCATTAAAATTGGAGAAACCATGCGGTCAGTTTCAGGGTTTTGAGATCTGGTAGAGGTTGCCCGGATGGTTGACTGAGGAGATCTGAAAATGGATCCAGAATATATGGTGAGGGAAAACATACCTGCTGAGGCCAGAAGGGAACAATGAGGATTACTCTGGTCTCACACTCCATAGCTTTCTGAATGAACTTGGTCATAAGGGGAATTGGCAGAAAGGCATAAAGGAGAGCTAGGGGCCAAAGATGGCCTAGAGCATCTCTTGGTGACTGCCCCTGTGGAGGGATGAGGGTGACGTAACTTCAGCATTTGCTGTTTAGGTACAAAACAAAAAGGCTGCAGCAAGGTTGGCTCTAGCAGCTGAAAATTTCCATTGCCACTGTTCTCTTGAGAGACCACTCATGAGGCAATAGTACAGTTCTGCTCAGTTTGTCCGCTAGAACACTGAATGTCCCAGATAATGTGCTTTGCTACTAGGAACCAGTCTGAAGACATCATCACTGCCAAACTCTCATGGCTTCTCAGCAAAGAGTGTACGAGCAGGTTCCACCCTGTTTGTTGATGTACCAAACCACTGACATTTTGTCTGAGTGTATGGCAAGTACATCCTTGATAGGAAGTCCTGAAATGCCTGTAATAAAAGAAGGACCCCTCTTAACTCCAAGACAATGATGTGAAATTTGGCCTCTATTGATACCCACATTCCCTAACCTGTCTTTACTTCTAAATGCCTGCCCTCACCCAAAAAGGGAGGCATCCATGGTGACTCTGCCTGTGGGAGTTGGAGGATGGAATTGTCTGTCCTGAGTAACTGAAATGGACAAAATCCACAAATGAATGCGGTCTTTGCAGGCCCGAGTCAAACAATCTCTGCAGTTAAGGGGATATAGCTTTTGTGACCACTATACAGCTAGTGTCCATTGTAGAACTCCCATATGGTACCTGGACAAAGGAAAGTACAGTTGTGTACACTTACCATAAATGTAGATGTCCGAGTGCATTCACTGTTGCAGTCATTACATTTGGGTAATCTGCTGGCAGGTTACCCTCAGTCAGCCTGAATAACAAAGTCTTGGGTCCTGCGTCAGCTGCTGTCTCCTCTTCCATGAAGTCACGTAGTCAGGGGTATAAAACATGCAGCCAACCCCATTTTATTCAGTTTTTCTTGCCCCACATGTCAGGTGCCCCCCAAATGGGGAGCAAAAAAAAAAAAAAAAAAAATATATATATATATATATATATATATATATATATATATATATATAAATAAACAGTAAATATATAAAAATGCATTTTTAGAAACATAAACTTTGCCTTCATATAAAAGCAAATGCACCACAAAAGCTTTTGTGCATAGTGAAGGAAAGAAAAGGTATAAAAAGGGGGATGGTGGGTGGGTAACCCGGACTGCAACAGTAAATACACTCGAACATCTACATTTATGGTAAGTGTACATAACTGTACTATGTTCTTCGTGTTTCACTGCTGCAGTCATTACATTTGGGTAGAATCCCAAAGCTATGGAATGGAGGATGGAACTAAACAGCATTAGGAGCAGCTATAAGGTTCTGCAGAACTGCAGTGGCAAAGCCTGCCCTAGTTTTGGAAAACAGAGGCAAATGATAATGCTTTGTGAAGGTATGAACAGAGCTCCAAGTAGCAGCTTCTAGAATGTCTTTGGATGGAACCCCTCTGAGAAAAGCTGCTGAAGTAGAGGCAGCCCTGGTGGAATGTGATCTGATCATCTTATGCACAGGTTTACCATGGTGCAAGTAGCAGAAACGAATGCAGTGGCTTATACACTTAGAAATTGTCTGCTTTGATATAGCCTTCCCGTCTGACCCTACAGCAAATGCTACCAGTAGTTGCTCAGACTTTTTTTTAGAGATTTTGTCCTGTTTAAGTAGAATCTTAGTTGTCTGTGTACATGTAATGAATGCAGAATCCGCTCCCCCTTGTTCTGCGGATTTGGGTAAAATGTTGGCAGGTGAATGGTCTGGTTAAGAGCCACACTGGACACCACCTTAATCATAAAAGAAGGACTGGTCCTGAGGGACACCCTGTCTGGTTAAAATATAATAAAAGGCTCCACTGCCATGAAAGCCTGTAGTTCTGAGACCCTTCTTGCTGAAGTGACTGCCAAGAGAAAATCTGTTTTCCAAGATAGAAATTTTATATCCACAGTAGCTGCTGGTTCAAAAGGAGGCAGGGTGAGTTTTTCCAGCACAAAATTGGGGTCCCATGCAGGAGTTGCTGATCTTCTGGGAGGCCTTAAATTTTTGGCCCCTCTAAGATACTGTTTAAGCAGAGGATAAAAAAAGAGTGGAGGCTCTGTGTTGTAATGAGCCGAGATGGCAGAGGCATGGACTTTTATTGAAGATAAAGATAGGCCCCTTGTCAAGCATCTCAGTCAAATATTGTAAAATCTGAGGAATACTGGGCTTTGCTGTGTCTGTCCCTTGTGCTTGGTTCCAAGCACAGAATCTCTTCCATTTATCAGCATAAGATTTTCTAGTACTAGGCCTTCTGGCTTCCAAAATGACATCCATCACAGATTTACTGAGAGGTGTTGTTTGAATAATTAGTTGATCAGCCATGCTGCAAGATTCAGAGTTTGGAGCTGAGTGTGCAGAATTTGATAGTTCTGCTGAGACAGTAGATGAGGTATTTGAGGCAAGTACCATGGAGGAAGCTGAGACATATTCCTTAGAAGTGGGTATCAGTGCTGGCAAGGCCAGTCCGGAGCAACTAGGATCATTTTTGTTTTTTCCTGTCCGACTTTTAGTAAGACCTTGGAGAGTAGAGGCAGAGGGGGAAAGGCACAGACTGACAGGTTTTTCCAGCTGAAGGATAGGGTATCCACTTTCCATGCTTTTTTGTGACGAGTTCTTGTGCAGAATTTGTCCAACTGATAATTTTGGGGAAAGGCAAATAGATCTATGTCTGAGCTCCCCCACTTCTGTGTTAACATGCTGAGGATTTGTGGATCCAGTTTCCATTCATTCCATCCGCAGGTTCAATACTCTGAGAATCTCGCGGTATACCGGACTCCGAATGGGTCTCGTTAGAGGCCTGCAACTCAAAAGTAGTGGGTATCAGGGGCTGCGAAACTGCCTCACTGAGTACCGGCGACTGGCTTAGGAGTAGCTATGTCGTCGGTTTTGGACCTCGACGGTCTGTCTCTTGTCTTTTTCTTTGCGTTTTTTTGTGAAATCCGGTAGTCAGATTGCTAACCGATGACATTTCAGGATAATTAAATCTTGATCCAAAATATTTAGAAGCAAAAATATACCGACGCTTAATAGTGCATTGGTTAAATCTACAAAAAAACCGACAGCAAGGCGCGTTGTGATCAGGGCCTAGGCAAGGAATACAGTACAAATGGAAATCCTTATGAGGTATTTGCTTCCCAAAAGTAATGCAATTATTAACTTTTACTGACATCGGTAAGGAGCAAGAAAAAGTTTCCCCAATGGGGTACTTGGCTTTAGTTTGAAGACTTCGGTTCTGAAACTCGAATACGAAAATTCCAGGAGTCGGCCGACCAGCACTTGCGAACTGCTTCTGCTTCGGGCACCGCGCGGCAACAAAGACTGAATAAAATGGCGTCAGCTGCATGTTTTATACACCTGACATCATGGAAGAGGAGATAGCAACCGACGCAGGACCCAAGACCTTGTTATTCAGGCCGACTGAGGGCAACCTGCCAGCAGATTACCCAAATGTAATGACTGCAACAGTGAAACACAAAGAACATCCATAATTATAGAGGAAGCCTGTAGACCACAGAGTCAAAGGATGAGTCGAGTTTGGGGGCTGGATACATTTTATCAAATGGAGGGCTACAGACCTAATGAATTTGACTCGTATCAAGGGCAGTTTTACTATCTGATGTACAATGTCTATGTGGCAGCCGATGAAGTCTATGGACTGAGTAGGGGATAGCTTGCTCTTGTTGACATTTACCGAAATGCCCAAGTGTGTTGTTAGATATAACAAGAATGACTGATGTCTCAGTAGTAGATCCCTGGAGGTAGCAATTAGAAGTTAACTGTCTAAATAAAGGCTGTCACGGCTGCCATTATCTTCATGAACACCTGAACAGCTCAGAGTAGGCCGCAGTGTCATCCACGTTCAGCGGGGGCTTGGAAGTTTAATAAGCTGTCAGTTTGAGGCAATTGCCCTTAGCAAAGTTTTTAACAGGTTTGGAGTTTGATGGGGGTTCTAGGTTAGTTTTAATACTAAAGGAGATCATTTTGTGGTCAGATCTAGCCAGGAAGGAGTTAATACATGGGAGAGCGAGTAGCATCCCCCCCATGTTCATAAGTATCAGGACTAGGATACTGTACCTCCAGTTGGGGAACCAACTAGTTGCTCTAGGGCGTTTGTGTTGACGAAGTCTAGAAATCTCTGAGCAAGAGATTTATTGGTCGTACACATCTCCCAGTTTATGGAGGGGTAAATTAAAGTCACCCATAAGTATGGTGTTAGGCTGAATTTTAAGAGATTCCAGTAGGTTTAGGTAGGAGGTGTGGTCTTCCAGACTCATGTTAGGGGATCTGTAGCTAGCAAGGATATGATATAACTATGGTTAGTTGGGAATGGATCAGCTCAAGCAAGTCATGTTGTTGGACCGGTGTAGCAGCGTACTTGTCCTTTATGAACACTGAGTCACTTCCTCCCTTTGTTTTATCCTGAGCTGGGGGGGGATCGAAATGTATGATAGACATTGTAGCCTTTGATAGCCAGGGTGCTTTCCGTGGTTCTGAACCATTTTTCCATAACTGCACATATGTCTGCGTTCACAGGAATGAAGAATGCTTTTAGGGAGTGCAGTTTTTTACTTAAACTCATAGCATTGAGCAGCAGCACCTTTAGGTAGTTGTGAGACATTTTTTAGGCACAACCTAAAGAAAGGCACTACAGGGACATAAAAAAGTTTTTGCCATTATCCATAAGCCAAGTAGTAACAAGTGCAAACCACCTCTGGCAAAGTATCATGGTTTGTCAATCATGTCTCCCCAGAATAGTAGATATTGGATCCCCTTGCTGTGACACCAGAAACTAAGTCAACTGCTGAAGTCAATCATTTTTGATTGGTACTGTGGCATCATTATTAATGAAGGTAGGCTGCTACTCAAGGCTATATTCATAGCCGCCTGGGACACATATTCAGAGAGTTCCATCATGTTTCTCTTCATAAAGTCCATTGAGGTACATCTTAGATTGTTTACACCCACATGGACTATAACGGTGTCACACTGGTACTTGTGGTTTAGACAGCTAAGTGCATGCCTGATCTGGCAGATCCTGGTTCCAGACAGATAGCTCACTCTGACCTTCTCCTTGCTTAGTTTGGTAAGGGAGACATCAGTATGCCTTACAATGGAATCCCCAATATCTAGAATGTTTGGCTGTGTGCTGCTGCCTTATGGACTTGGAAGTGGGGCTACCATAATTTTCAGAGTTAAGTGTTGTGTGAGGTGCTGTCTTTTTTTGAGTGCATGCAGGACCACCGACAGATGCTTTTATGAGGTATGGGTAGGTTACATACAAGTACCTCTAAAGAACAAACACATACCATCACATATGCGGAGGTACTCACATGTAATCAACCCAAAAGAAACTTGGTTCTGTGGACTGCCTCTGCCCAGAGGGCAACGTCACATGTGATTGGCTCTGCCTCTGGGAGGCCTATGTTCTAGTAAAAACCTTGTAATTTTCTGAACCATATTTTTCTTTCTCCTCTTTGATTCCTAGAAAAGTTTTTCTAATGAGATGAAAAATGGATTTCTATAGCAGACAGGTCTTCCCATTCTGCTTACTCCTGGTAACGGCTTCCTTTATGTCTGGACCAAGTAATGTGGAACTGTTACAGGGGTATTTATGAAGGATGTCTTAAAACTTTCAGTGAAGTCACAGAGCCACATCCAGGCATTATGTCACAGGGAAATACCTGTGCCGGTTGTTCATGCTGTGCCATCTGCTACACTGGACAGCAGTCACATGGCAACATTTCAGGATGACTGTAGGACAGACAACTGGGTATCCACAGATTTTTGGATATCCAAAGGTAAGTTACCCACCAGGGAATTTCAAAGTTCCTTGATCAAATTGCTCTAGAAATGTTTCAGGTGTGACATACAGTTCAGCGAATGGACAGCAAACTTCAATGTCCATTTCCCCAGTCTGTCCAATGCCTCTGACTCGCTGTCAGGGGGATGAAAACAGGAACTTATCACGGACTGTTCCTTTTTTGTGGCTGCTGCTACCACCATGTCATCTACAGGGGAACCCTTGGCCCAATGTTTTCTTTCTTTGGGGGCAACTAGAATTTTGTTCATTTTTTTTTTGGAAGAGGGTCTGCCACATCAGGTTCCTTTCAAGCTTTCTGGGATAGGAGATCAACTAATGTGTCGAGAGGAGGGAGCACCCAAGACGTTGAAGGGCTAGACCCAAAAGCTTTAAGAAATACGGACTCATCAGAAGTAGAGGTTTCAGTGGATCATCCGTCCTTCTGTTTCATTAATTAAAGGATGTCACCAAAGGTAATGTATTCGGGGGAGGGGTTAACTTTGGGGAGCCTCCCCCCTCATCTAAGTCAGTGTCTTCTGTGACTGACTCAGGAGAGGAGTCATTATGTTTCCACTTGCAAGTCCTCTTCCGAGGAAAGTGACTTGGGACTTCTGAAGAAGACACATCAGAGTCAAATGTGAAGCATGAACTCTAGACTGGTCTTGCAAACAACAGGATCGGTCTGTCCCTGTCGACAAGAATGAGAGGAGGAAGAAGGAGTAGTCTTCAGGGAAAGTATGGATGGATCCAAACTCCGACCATGTGTCAGTTGTCTTGGTCCAGCCAAGGCCCTCTCCACAGCCTTGAAAGATGACTCAGCCAATGGAGCCAAGGAACAACCACCTCAGTAGTTCTCTCGATTCCAAGAGCTGACAGCTCTGAGGAGGACCTCAGAACTAAGCTGTCCAGGGCCAAAGCTTCAAGCAGTAAGGGAAGGCTCTGAAAGTCTCAGTTGACTTTGCCATCGGCTCTCTGGTTCCAAGACTCTACTTGACCAGAGTGCACCACTGTCAAATGAGTGAGGGAAGAAGTCAAAGTGTCAAATGAGTGAGGGAAGAAGTCAAAGCCAAAGTTTCCAGGTCTATCGGCTCCAAAGCTACTACAATGGAAAGGCTGGATCTGATGTACACGGTCTTCAAAAATGGAGACAGCTTCGGAAGCAGCACAGTCAGGGTTGAAGGGGCTTGATCCTGGTCCTTTCCTCAGGGATGAAGCCAGGAAAACTCCCAGCTGAATATGAGTCCTCAAAACGTCATCTTTTGATCGACATGAGACTTCCTAGTGGATCGACCAGATCTCAAAGATGAGGCTATTGAAGCAGGCCTCAAAAGGACCTTCTGTAGTAAGGACGAAAATGGAGCTCAGAGAAAACTAAGTTTTCAGGGAGGGAGTTTGGATCCCGAAGGCAGAAGGATCAGACTGCTTAGAAACCTTAGGTGCTGGACCCGTGATAGCTGTGGGGTCTGGAGACCTTTTCTCAGATTTGTCCAAATGGTCTTCCAGTCTCTTTTCCTTAGACTTCTCTTTTGATCAGTCTCTGTCTTTTTCTCTTTCCTTCTCTTTTGAGCTTTCTCTTCCACTGTCCCTCTTTCTTCAGATCCAAAGACATTTCGGAGCCTGTCTGAAGGGGAAGGGGCACTTTCAAAATAAGCTTCTCTTTCCTTCCATGGAGGGCCCTGCTGCTGAAAGCAGCACAAATGGAACAAGAATCCTGCAAGTAGGAAGGTCCAAAACAGTAAACACACTGTGAGTGTGGGTCTTGAGGTAGGACTTTATGTCCACAGGAGGAACACTTTTTGAAGTCTGTAGACTTTTTTGACATTAGAAGTAGAAAAATACACTTTTTATTGTAAATACAATGAGTTATCAAAAAAATATTCTAACTAAATCTATGTAATCCTAACTAGCTAAAAACTAAGCCCAACAGAATACATAGTAAAAAACACAGCAAAATATTTGGAAAAACACACCAAGCTAAAATTCTACTACTTGAAAAACCTAGCACTAATAAATCCTAATAACAAGCTTAAATATCTGAAATAGGGAGGATCAAAAGCTTCACTTATGAAACAAAATGGAGTTCTCAGCCAACACGTCTGGTTAAGCAGGCAGCAAACAAGATCAGGGGTAATTCAGGCAGGAGAAGGGAATTGTGGGTAGAGGAGGAGTCAGAGCTCTCGGATGTAATACTTTGGTATAAGGAGTCAAAGTCAGATCGCGACCGGATCCGACAACACACATGTTGAATCAGAAGAAAAAAAGACATCGGCTCACTAGGTTTGCCAAGGTTAAAACAGCCCTAAATGAAAAATCCAGTGCTATACAAGCACTGACAGATGACAACTCCCAACTTAAAGCACTGGCCGAAATATTAGAAGTGCAGTAGCAACTGACCAACTTTGAAGACAGACTAGGTGGCAGGATTTGCAGCTTTGTGGAATACCAAAGCAACTGAAAGGAAGAGACTGCTTGTCAAATGTAAAGAAGCTGACAGTGACACAGACAGTTTCCAAAAGACCACAAACTCTTGGAAAGGGCACATTTTTTCCATCAGGCAAGCAAGGTAGAAAGGTCTTACAGCTGCCACACATATTACTGTTATTAACTTATGCATTTAGGTAGAAAATATAAAGAGACCTATGAAAGCCAGGTAAGAAGCTAATGTGCAATGAAGGACAAGACTACTCTGCAAAAAGCAGGAAAGAGAGAAGCCTTTCTACCGATAATGTGTTAGCGCAGAGCAAAAATGTTAAAAGTTTAAATTATTTTACCCTGTGATATTTAAGATGACTATAACATACGAGTTTTCAGGAAACTCACTGATCCTACATGGTAATGAACAGTTTAAAAGAAAGTAATCTGGAGGCTAGTGGGAACAATGTGGGAATGTGGAACCAGATGTTACTGCAGGGGAATAAGATCAGCGAACTGAGTAGCAGGTACCTGCAAGAGAAAATCCAACCCTTAAATATTCCTGCTATTTAAAAGAGAGTGACTCTTAAGAGAAACCGTTTCATAAGTGATGGCAGCTAGAAATAAAATAAAATGAGAAAGGACATAATGGTAACAGAAAATCAAACACCGGATAAGTGTCAGCATAAGGTACAGTTAAGGCTCTTATACACAGCACAAGCAGAAAACTCTAATTCAAAGTGGAAAGGAATGATGATGAAATGGGGGGAACCTCAAGAAATAAGGAGAGATTGGGATTTTGGATGCAGACTCTTAAGGAAAACAACAAAAATCATACAGAGTATTATATTTATAAAATAGCAGGGAGTATTCTAAGAACTAAACCAGCATGAGAATGGAGAAAAGAGATTCTGCCGAAAGGGATGACTGTGGTTAGGGATACAGATAATAGTCAAGAGGGCATGCAATTTATTGGAGAAAACTGACAAAACAACCAAGGTATTGGGAGCAAATAACTAGAAAGGGAAAGGTAACAGAATGGGAAGAGACCAAGAATTTATTTGGACTGCAGGTTAGAGACTACCTTCCCTATCAAGAATTGATATCAGAGTATAGACAAAGAGAAAGAAACAGGGGGGGGTCCTAAATGAAAGACCACCACTAGTAGAGTTTTTAATGAAATCTAGAAAAGAAGCTGCCATTAAAAAAGGAATAATTAGTACAGCATATAAAATATTGCAAGATAATTACAGGAATCAGCGGAGCTTAGAAAGGATTGGGAAGACGGACTGGATAAGCAAGTCACAAAGAGACAATGGGGGGATATATGTATATCTCCCAAATATGCAACAAAGTCTAGAAGACTTAGGATCTTTCCCTGGAAGTGTTTACATAGGTGTTATTATACCCCAAGAAGACTCCAAAGAATTTTTCCTCAGGTGAATAGCAAATGTTGGAGGTGTGACTGGCAAGAAAGAGGTGGCTGGGAACATGTTTTTTGGGAGTGTAATGAGCTGGCAGACTTTAGGGATTCCCTGTGGAAAACTCTGTCGGAGATACTAGGTGAGTGGATTGGACTGACTGGGGAAATGATTTTTTTTTTTACCTATGATACAGAATCAGAATTGCCTAGACATAGTAAAAAGTTGCTGAGTCTAATTATGGTGGCTGCCAAAAAAACAATTACCAGAAAATAGAAATCAAAGTCTAAACCAACTTTACTACAAGTAGTGAATATAGTAACAGAAATAAAACAACTGGAATTGGGATCTTTAGAAAAGGGAAGGAGCAAACTACATAGGAAAAAATGGGAATTGTGAGAACAATATATGCAAAGAAGGAATGAGGTTTAAGAGGTAGGATTTGACCAAGCCATGTAATGCTTAACTGACAATGACTGGAAAGATTAAAAGTGATTTTATAATGTTTGCAACTAAGTTGTTTCAATGGTGTCTGTGATGTACAATGTCTGCAACTAAAGTAGTGTCAATGTTGTTTGTTTTTCATTTATATAAATCTAAGATTGTCTATGTCATATGTGATAATTTAATAAAGATGTTTACTGAAAAAAAAGTATGGGCATAAGGCGTTTGTAGTGAGATTAAAGACATGAAGAGCAATGTTGTGAACTTTATTAAGGAAGGGACAGCCATTTCACTTGCTTGTGAAAATGTGGAGAAGGACAGAAACGATGGATAAGAAAAAGACTAGGTACTTGTGTTGCTAAAAGCTGGCAAGACGTTAAACAGCGTGAGGAATGACTGAAAGGAAACAAATTTGGGATAATGCACAGACATTAAAAAGAGTATAATGGTACTAAAAGGTAGGCAGTTTTTTTGTTTGCAAGCTTTGTAAAGGATTTTGCTTAAACTGCACAGACAGTTATGATATTAGAATTGCTCCTAAATGTTGGATTTCTCAGGACTGTTTGGCTGAGCATCAGCCAGGACAGACATGCACAAGAAATGTGTTCTTACTCTTTTATGAGTGGATAATTTAAACAATGATTAAGTTAACTGGGTACATGTTTTCTCCAAGACGTGCATGCACGGAAGGAAAAGCAAAAGTTATGTACTTACCATAATGATAGATCCTTTTATTCAGGTCTGTCCAATATGAAAAGAGTCCTAGAGCTGCTTGTTGGATCTAAAGTGGCAGCGTCAGATGACACCCCCCCCCCCCCACTACCGCAAATCTAGTTTCACACCTCAAGACCTATTATGCTACATAAAGAAGAGGCAATGGCTCTAAAAAACTAAAAAGTCCGTCAGGTCTTACAAGATTAGGAAGGAGGGTGGAGGGAGAGTGGGTTGTCGTATCGGACAGACATGAATGAAAGGATCTATTCTTACAACATGAACATAACTTACATATCCTATTCATTCAGTCCAGCCGATCCGACGTGTGGGTCAGAATCCCAAGCTAAAGTAAAACCGGGGTGGCCTCATGACAGCAGACCCCTCAGGACAGCAGCACCAAAGGATGTCTTAACTCTAGAAAAACAGTCCAATTTATAATGTTTGATGAAGGCATAAATGGAAGACTATGTGACAGCATTACAATCATCATCCACTGAAGCCAAACTAAAAAAGGCAGCAGAAGTTGCCATAGTTCTAGTGGAATGAGTCCTTGGCTTGATGGATAGAGTCTTACTGTGTGCAACATAAAGGAAATGCAGTCTGTAAGCCAGTTAGATAGGGAGGTTTTTGATACGGTTGACTGGCTTGGCTCTGTGAAGGTTAAAAAAACAAACAAACAAACAAACAATTACCTCTGTACATCCAAGGTATACAGAATGTACTCTCTTTTATTTGCATAATTATAAAAACACATTAGTAAATGTAGTTTTCAAAAAGATGGGGAATGTTGGATTAAGAAGCTATACTGGGAAGAAAGGATGGCTTCATCCTTAGAGATAACCTTTACTGTGAAAAACTAGCTAAGATGGAGATAATAAAGCGAGAAGTTCAGAAGTTCTTCAGGCTGATGAGATGGCTACCAAAAGGATAATTTTTCATGACAGAAACATTAGATTCACTGAGTATGCTGGTTCAAAGGGAGGATTGATCAGTGCTTCTAAGAACAGGTTTAGATTATTGGTACTTTTCCGTTATCGGGGCAACACTTTCAACGCGAGTGTTCAGCTGAAATAAAAGAACCTTGACATGTCTATCGACCACATGTGTGTAAAAAGTATTTGTCGTAAAAAATTTTCTAAGCAAAAAATGAAGTTATCTGGGTAAACTGTCCACATGCCTGGTTAACAGATGTGTCTTGCTACTGGATTTCAGCTGAGCGATGGCATTGAAAGTGCAGCGAGAAATGCTAAGAAAAGTAAATAAATGCAGCAAATGTGGAAACCGTGGGCTTTCTTAATTTTTATTTCTGTAGCATATCCAATCGTTATAATTGCTCTACCAGAAAGGAAAAATGAATGATCTCCCTGTACAGTGACTTCTTAGAAGAATCTTAGTGTTAATGTCCTGTGTGCGGTACCCAAGTCATGAGGCGATTGACTATCACAGGCAACACCTCCGTGCAAAGCTCCTGTCAGTTCCTCCCCCCACATTCATCTCGCCGGGCTGTCCTGAAAATAACATTAAGTATGACACAGAAAAGAAGGAAAATAAGGGACACAGCCCCCCCCCCCCAAAAAAAAATTTTTCACTGTAAAGTTGAGCCATTCACACTTTGAGAGAATGCTTTAAAGTCAAAAAGCTTTTACGTGACATTGTGTTATTGGTAATTTGCTCCTGCGGTTGCTGAGCCCCGAATGCTGTGTATTGTCATGTCTGTAAGGAGTTACTACAAACATCATATAAATTGGATAAAAGTTAAAGAGGAAAGATGTGACTTCTACATTTTTGAGACATGTTTACATAAACACCTAAAAGATGAACAGCTGAAAGACATGTAAATAGAGTATCGGAGCTCAGCAACCGCTTTGAAGGTGTTGCCCCGATAACAGAAAAGTACCTAAAAGTTAAAGAGGAAAGATGTGACTTCTACATTTTTGAGACATGTTAACAAACACCTAAAAGATGAACAGCTGAAAGACATGTAAATAGAGTAGTATCGGAGCTCAGCAACCGCTTTGAAGGTGTTGCCCCGATAACGGAAAAGTACCAGATTTCAACTATTAGGTTTAGATCCTAAGGTGGGGCCAGATCTCTAACAGGTGGCCTAAGCAAGAAGGTTCCTTTGAGAAAAAAGCTTTGCAGAGTTCATGGAAGAAAGTGAGCAGCACTCCTGAAACCAAACATAAAAATTGAGATAGTAGCCAGTTGTACTTTAATTATAAAGAAACTAGAACCGGAGTCAAATATAGAGGCTAAAGAATGGAGAATATCTGAAAAATAAGCTGAAAAGGGGTTGATGTTCTGAATGCATGCCCAAGAGACAAATCATTTACATTTACTAAGACAGACTGTTAAGAGTAGAATCTTTCTGGGATGCTGTCAGGATTCAAATCACCTCCATGGAGGGGGACTTACCATTGGAAGTGGAGAAAGCATGTGGTTAATTTCAAGATGACAAGGTCCCAGAAAGGTGCAGGACCAGATTCTGTACTGACTCAAAGATTCAGGGAAGGTCCTTGAGAGGAAGCTTTAGAATGGGAAAGCAGATCTATCTAGGCCAGAAGGTGCTACAAGGACGACAGCTGCCCTGTGCGTCATTGCTTTCTGTAGAATTCTGGGTATCAGGGAAAGGGGTGAAAGCATATAGAACACGGGAGGTAACTGTTGGGACAGAGCACCCCTTAGTGACTGTCAATGCAAGGGAATCATGGCAAAGTCATTGCATCAATAATTGTTGTGGGCAGAGGCAAACAGATTGCAGCATGAGACTACTTGTGAGACATGAGGAAAGACCCGCTAAGGCTGCCTGCAAGGCAACTGAGTATTCCCGGGATGTATGCTGCAGTTAGAAAATGGTACAAATCCACTGCCCACTGCCAAAACCTCATTGCTTCCTGACACAGTGGGCAAGATTTGATTCCTCCTAGTTAGCTGATGTACCAAACTACAGTCATGTTTTCAGTCTGGATAAAATCGCATCCTGTGGTGGCAGTCCTAAGTTCTTGTAATATGTCATCAGCTCCAAGACATTTACAGTGGATACAAAAAGTGTACACACCCCTGTTAAAATGCCAGATTTTTTTGATATAAAAGAAATGAGACCACAATAAATTATTTCAAAACTTTTCCCACCTTTAATGTGACCTATAACCTGTACAATTCAATTAAAAAACAAACAAATCTGTTAGGGGAAAAATATTAAAAATAAAAAACATACAGCATGCTGTTTGCATAAGTGTATACACCCTTAAAATAATACTTTGTTGTGTGTGCACACCCTTAAACTAATACTTTGTTGAAGCACCTTTTGATTTAATTACAGCATTCAGTCTTCTTGGCTACACACCTGCCATCAATTAAAGAGACTGATTAACCCCAAATAAAGTTCAGTTGTCCAAGTAGGATTTTCCTGACATTTACTCAGTTGCCTGTTACAGCAAAAGCCATGGTTTGCAGAGATCTTACAAAGCATCAAAGGGATCTCATTGTTGAAAAGCATCAGTCAGGAGATGGGTACAAAAACATTTCCACAGCATTGGATATACCATGGAACACAGTGAAGACAGTCATCAAAAAGTGGGGAAAATATGGGACAACAGTGGCATTGCAAAGAACTCAAGGCCTCTCCAAAATAGATGAAAAGACAACACAAAAACTGGACAAGGAGGCTACCAAAAGACCTACAGCATCACTGAAGGAGCTGCAGGAATTTCTGGCAAGTACTGGTTGTGTACATGTGACAACAATCTCCCGTATTCTCCATATGTCTGGACTATGGGGTAGGGTTGCAAGAGAGAAGCCTTTTCTTACACAGAAAAACATCCAGGCCTTGCTAAAATTTGCAAACCAATACATCAAGTCTTCCAAAAGCATGTAGGAAAATGTGTTATGGTCTGATGAGACCAAGGTTTAACTTTTTGGCCATAATTCCAAAAGGTACGTTTGGCGCAAAAATAACATTTCGCATCACCAAAAGAACACCATCCCCAGGGTGAAGCATGGTGGTGGCAGTATCATGCTTTGGGGTTGCTTTCCTTCAGTTGGAACTGGGGCTTTAGTCAAGGTGGAGGGAATTATAAACAGTTCCAAATACCAGTCACGTTTGGCCCAAAATCTTCAGGCATCTGCTAGAAAGCTGAAGATGAAGAGGAGTTTCACCTTTCAGCACGACAGTGACCCCAAGCATACATCCAAATCAATAAAGGAATGGCTTCACCAGAAGAAAATTAAAGTTTTGGTATGGCCCAGCCAGAGCCCAGACCTAAATCCAATAGGAAATCTGTGGCATTACCTGAAGAGGGCTATGCAAAACAGATGCCCTCACAATCTGACAGATTTGGAGTGCTTTTGCAAGGAAGGGTGGGCAAATACTGCCAAGTCAAGATGTGCCATGCTGATAAGACTCCTACCCAAGAAGACAAAATGCTGTAATTAAATCAAAAAGGTGCTTCAACAAAGTATTAGGTTAAGGGTGTGCACACACAACAAAGTATTAGTTTAAGGGTGTGCACACTTGCACAACCAGCCTATTGTACATTTTTTTATTTTTTATATTTTTCCCCTAACAGATTTGGTTGTTTTTCAACTGATTTGTACAGGTTATAGGTCACAAAGGTGGGAAAAGTTTTGAAATGATTTATTGTGGTCTCATTTTTTCATATCACAAAAACCTGCCATTTTCACAGGGGTGTATACACTTTTTATATCCACTATATATGAGTACTGGCCTCTGTCTTTCCATAGATCTTGGACCATTCTCCCCTGGCGATAACCTCCCCAACCTAGGGAGGATGTGTCCATGGTTATGATTGCTACCAGGTAAAAGTTACAAAGGGTCTGCCTGCATACACTGTTGGAGATTGCAACCACTATCTCAAGTGAGTCCTGCATGAGTCCATTATTACGATAGTCTTTGAAAGATGAATGCGCTGAAACCACACAGCTTGAAGAAGCCACTGCAAAATTCTCATGTGGAAGCATGCAAAATGAACCATTAGTATCAAAGACATAAGACCCAAAGTCCTCACAACTAATATTGCAGATGAGTAGAAGAAAAGTACAGCTGTGTACTCTTATAGATGTTCGAGTGTATTCACTGTTGCAGTCATCACACTTGGGTTATCTGCCTGCAGGTAGCCCTCAGTCGGCCCGGATACTAGAGTCTTAGTATTTCTGCATTGGATGCTGTCGCTTCTTCCATGACGTCAGGTTGTCAGGGGTATAGAACAGGCAGCCGACGCCATTACATCAGTTTTTCTTGCCCCAAATTTCAGGAGCCCCCAAATAGGGAGCTAGAATATGGTGGGGAAACACCACCAGTAAAAAGGAAATACCAATGCCATTAGGAATAGCCATAGAGAGGAAAGGTAGACTGATAGAGAAAACCAGGGGGCTGGAGGGAGGGAAACCAGGACTACAACAGTGAATACACTCGAACATCTACATTTATGGTAAGTGTACACAACTGTACTATATTCTTCGTGTTTCACTGTTGCAGTCATCACACTTGGGTTGATTCCCAAAGTTGAGGAAGGGTGGAGGCAGTCAAGAAGTGTTAGGGCTGGCTAGTAGGCCTTGCAAGATTGCAGTAGCAAATCCTGCCCTGGATTTGGAAAAGATAGGCAAGTAGTAATGCTTGGTGAAGGTGTGTACAGAACTCCAGGTTGCAGCTTCCAGAATGTCCCTAGTAGGGACTCCCCTGAGAAATGCTGTAGAGGTAGAAGTAGCCCTAGTGGAATGTGTTCTGACTCCCTGAGGGGTTGTTTTTCCATGGTGCTTGTAGCAGAAATGGATGCAGTGTGCTATCCATTTGGAAATGGTTTGTTTTAAAATGGCCTTAGCTTCTGCCCCTGTAGCAAAGCTGACTAGCAGCTGGTCAGATTTTCTGAAAGGATTAGTCCTATCAAGGTAAAACCTGAGCTGTCTGTGCACATCCAAAGAGTGAAGGATCCTTTCCCCTTTATTCTGTGGGTTAGGGAAGAAGGTTGGCAAACAGATGGATTAATTTAGAGCCACAATGGACACCACCTTAGGCATAAAGGATGGGTTAGTCCTGAGGGAAGCCCTCTCAGCATGGAAAGCAATAAAGGGTTCCACAGCCATTAGTGCCCATCACTCCGACACTCTACTAGCTGACGTTATGGGTAAAAGCAAGGCTGTTTTCCAAGAGAGAAATTTTAATTCTGCTGAAGCAGAGGTTCAAAAGGGGGAAGCGTGAGCTTTTCCAGTACAAAGTTAAGGTCCCAGGCAGGGGTGGGTGCTCTCCTTGGGGGCCTTAGGTTGTTATCCCCTCTCAGGAACTGTTTGATGAGAGGGTGAGAAAATAAAGGTGGCTCAGTATTATAATGAGCCGAAATGGCAGAGGCATGAATCTTAATGGAGGAGAAGGATAGGCCTCTGTGGAGTAGCTCTGTTAGGTAATCCAGGATTACTGGTAAGGAGGGCACTGCTGTGTCCTTTCCTTTAGACTGACTCCAAGAACAATATCTTTTCCACTTTTCAGCATAGGATTTCCTAATACTAGGCCTTTTGGCTTCAAGAATGATATCCAGCACCTGTTTGCTGAGGGTTACTGGTGGAGTATTCAAGGAATAAGCCAGGCTGCAAGGTTTAGAGTTTGCAATTGTGGATGGAAAATCTGTCCCTCCTGCTGAGACAGCAGGGTAGGAGTCTAGTGTAGGTGCCAGGTTGGCACCGTTGTCAGGCGGCGCAGGAGTGGGTACTAGTGCTGGCATGGCCAGTCCGGGGCAATCAGAATTGCACCTGGCCTGTCTTATCTTGAGTAGCACTCTTGAGAGAAGGGGCAGAGGGGGGAAAGGCATAGATTGAGGGTTTTTCCCATTGAAAGGACAGGGCATCCACCTTCCAAGCCCTGCTGTCAGGGTTCTTGGTGCAGTATTTGCTTAACTGGTGGTTCTCGGGGGAGGCAGAGAGATCCACCTCTGGTGTCACCCACCTCTGGATCAGAAGGTTGAAGGTGTTGGGCTCCAATTTCCACTTGTGTGGGTCTAGGAGATTTCTGCTTAAGTCATCTGCTAGTGAACTTTGTTTGCCTGGCAGGAATTGAGCTTGTAGATGGACTTGGTTGCTCAAAGCTGTGTTCCACAGGGCCATGGCTAACCTGCAGAGTGGGTAAGAATGGGCCCCCCCCACTTGTTTATGTACCACATAACTGTGGTGTTGTCTGTTTTTATCAGCAGTTGTCCTGGAAGAATTAGGTATCTGAAAGCTGTCAGAGCATTCTGCACAGCTAGCATCTCTTTTTGATTGCTATGCAGGAGAATCTGCCTTGGGCTCCAGTGGCCCTGAATGCATTTGCCTGCCATGTGAGCCCCTCATGCATAGTTTGATGCATCTGTTGTCAGGGTTTGGGCGGTGGGGGGGGGGGGGCTGAGTGAAATGCAGTCCCTTGTTGTGGTTGTGTGCTTCTGCCCACCAAACGAACTCTGCCCTTAGACAAGGTATGATAGGAATGACTGTGTCCAGGTCCTGAGAATGCTGGCACCAAAGACTTAAGTACCATTGAGGTCTCCTCATATGCAGTCTTGCATATGGAATTGGCAGAATACATGACGGCATGAATCCTAGGGCTTGCAGTATTTTTCTTGCAGGTAGCTGGGTTCTAGTGGCCATTTGTTTGAAGTAGTCTGTCAGATAGACCTGTTTTTCTGAAGTGAGAAATGCCATCTGGGAAGTTGTGTCCAAGCTTGCTCCCAGGAATACAATCTTTTGACTGGGTACCAGTTGAGATTTCTTTTCGTTGATGGTGTACCCCAATGAAATGAGAAGGCTTTTTACAAATGCCAGGTGCTGCAGAAGCAATTCCTGACTGTCCGCCTGAATCAGGCAGTCATCCAAGTATGGGTACATTTAGATATTTCTCTGCCTGCAGTATGCAATGGCTGGAGCCAGGCATTTTGTGAATACTCTGGGCGCAGTAAATAAGCCAAAGGGAAGTGCAGAGAACTGATAGTGCATAGATTCTACCCTGAAACGTAGATATTTCTTGCATGACTCCCTTATGGGGATGTGCAGATAAGCTTATTTTAGGTCTAGAGTGACTAACCATGCATTCTTGGCTAGCATAAGGAGAAGCTGTTGCAGGGTAAGTATCTTGAATTTTGGGACCACCAGAAAGGTGTTGAGAATAGAAAGATCCAGGATTGGGCACCAAGAGCCCTCTTTTCTGGGCACCAGGAAAAGTCTGGAGTAGAAACCCTGACCCCTTTGTTCTACTGGAACAGGCTGAATAGCTCTAATATTGAGCAGGGAAAGTACTTGCTTTTGAGCCTTTACCTACTGGTTTGAAGGAAGGTCTGGAAACCCGCTTGGGGTTGGCAGTGAACGGAAATAGAATTTGTACCTCTGGGATACAATGTTGAGGACCCATCTGTCCTGAGTGATGGACATCCAGTTTTTTGCATGAAGTGCAAGTTTTCCTCCTAGGGCCACAAGCACTTGGGCAGGGCTGGGATTTGAGAAGTCATTGTGGACTTTTTCCATAGGGGGGTGGCTTACCACTCCCTGCTTTAGGGGTGGGGGCACTCCCATTGCTTAGATCTCTGCATACCCTGAGACTGTAGTCTGGGTGGACTGTTTCCCCCTGGGTCTTGTCTGGGAAGGCCTGGAAGAGGCTGGAAAGGACCAGTGTTTTGAAGAGCAATGCCTACTGAATCTAGGTGGTTGCACTTGTAAGAATTCTTTAACAGTTTGCATAGATTTAGCTTTTTCTTCCATCTTTTTAAGAACTTCTTTTGCTTTGGTGCCAAACAAACAGATCTTATTTAAAAGAACGTCTAGTAATTTGGATTTGAAATGATCTGGCAAGGTTTGCTCCTTCAGCCAAGCATGTCTTCTCAGTACAGAACCAGTGACTGCAGCCCTGCAAGATGCTTCTAGGGCATCAAAGCCACACTGCAAAGTATGCTTACTAATGTGGTTTGGAGAATGCATTAGCTCTTGTAAATATTTATTTTCTGCACAATCTGAAAACATTACCATTTTTTGTTTAATTAGTTCCATAATATGTTGCTGGTACTTCAACATGTGAAACTGACAATTCAATGCCCTGATAGCAAGAGTTGCAAAGGTATATACCTACTTACCCCATCTGTGTAAAGCTCTGGAATCCCTGTCCGAAGGGGTAAGATTTTTGGCTGTAGTAGCCTTAATACCATTAGGTCCCTGGGAAATGATCTCTGGATCAGCAGTAGGATTCTTGAAAAGAAACTTGTGGGAGTCAGTTATTCTGTAGTACCTGTCAGGTTTCCTAGGGGCCGGGGGTAATGTGTCTGGAGTAAGACTGAATTCCATAAAAACATCATCTACAACATCCAGGACAGGGGGTTATAGCTAGAGGCCTATGCTGAGGCAACTCTAAAAATTCTAGGAGTCTCTTTTTGGACTGAGGATAGTCTTGGCATTCCCAGTGGAAATGCTCTCTTAAAGTATGCAAGGTTTCACCTAAAGAAAAATCCTCTGGAGGGGAGGCAGAGGGAATGAATTCATCTGAATCCTCATAGGCTGATAAGGGCATGTCCTGATAATCAGAAGGGTCAGACTCATCGGACTCCTGGTCTGTAGAATCAGAAGGTAACTCAAATATTAGTCCCTTAGCAGGAAAGGGCTAGCTTCCCCTAATTAGCGTAACAAGGTCTTCAGCCATTCTAAGCATTTGTTTTTGTGGCATGGCAGCATGAGCATGCGCTTTGTTTGTTGGTTTTCTAGGCATAGTGCGTACTCTGGGCCTAAGAAATTTGGTAGATTTGGCTAAAAATGAAGTAGTCTGTTTGATTCTAACATTGGTAGGATGGAATACACCCTCAGATGCCGGTGCCTGCACAGCGGCTCCACACTCACCCAATGTAGAGACATCCGCTGGTTCCATAGTTGAAGAAGCATCTCGCGGCAAACTGGACTTCGAATGGGTCTCAGCAGAGGCATGCAAATCCAGAAAAGCGTGCATCAGGGGCTGCAAAGGCGCCTCAATGAGTACCAGCAGACTGGTGACTAGCATAATGGAAGCATCGTCGGCATTTTTGGACCTATGCGGTCTGTCTCTGTCTTTATCCTTACGTGTTTTCGGAAGATCAGTAGTTGGATGACTTACAGAAGCCATTTTGGAATACGGAGAATGAGAGCAAAATAATTAAGTGACAAAGATAGCCAGACGGCGAATGGTTCAGGCTTTAAACAAGGCAAAAAACCGACAGCGAGGGACGTTGTGGTCTGGGCCTAAACAGGTGATGCAGTAAGCATGAAAATCTCTGAAGTATTTGCTTTCCACATGCAAGACAATTGTTAACTTTTTCTGACATCGGTTAGAGCAAGAAAAAAAGGATCCCCAATAGGGTACTTAGCTTTAGAAGACTTCAGGATTATCAACTCGAAAACGAAAATTTCAGGTAGCGGCCGACCGGCACTTGCGAACTGCTTCCACTTCGGGCTCCTCCTTGGCAAGAAAGACTGATGTAATGGTGCCGGCTGCCTGTTTTATACCCCTGATGACCTGACGTCATGGAAGAAGCGACAGCATCCGACGGAGAAATACTAAGACTCTGGTATTCGGGCCGACTGAGGGCTACCTGCAGGCAGATAACCCAAGTGTGATGACTGCAACAGTGAAACGCAAAAACATCTGAACAGCTGACTTAAAGTCACAGGGATTTGCAAAGCCTGACAAGGTTGCCCCTGGCTTATGAAAGAGACTCCAGTGGGGGGGGGGGGGGGGGGGTCACTCAGGAGCCAGTCATCAAGGAAAAGGAAAATCTTGTATTTCCTGAGTTAGAGATAGGCTGCTACAACAGCCATGTATTTGGTGAACACCTTGGGGTCTGTGGTGAGCCTAAACAGCAAGGACTTAAATTGACAATGACTGTCCCCTATTCATAAGCTTAGGAATCTCTTCAACTATTTGGTAATCTTTATAAGAAGACAAGCATCTCAGAGATCAAGAAGGCACATTCATTCACTCACCATGAGATACGGCAGAACTGACTGCACCATGACCATTCTGAAGTGGGTCTTCTGGACATACTTGTTCAACAGGCAAAGGTCCAGAATGGGCATGAGATCCTGAGTTTTCTTTGGAACGAAAAAGAACTTGGAATAGAATCCTTACATTCTCCGATCTGACAGGACTTCTTGGATTGCTCTTTTTTTTTTTTTTTTTAAGAAAAAGCTCTCTCTTTTTGTGCCATTTCTTCCTAACTGGGTGGGACATCTGGCAACACTTTGCTGGGCTGGGGAGGGGGTTAGAAGAATGGTATGGAACAGCTTCTGGATATTATCCTGGAGAATTTGACTGAACAGACAGCAGAAAAGTTCTGAGGATGGTGCGTGCTGACGTCCGCTTTATACCAGATGTCCATTTATGACTGACGTACACTAAATGTTGTGCGGCATCGCACATACCTCGCAGTAGTAGCATCTAAACATTTGTATGCGGGCTGGATGTACGAGTCAGCCGGAGGCAGATTACCTAATGTAATGAATACTGCAGCATGTGAATAGGACATATAAATAATTCCTCCTAGTTTAG
Organism: Protopterus annectens; assembly: GCF_019279795.1. Lineage (NCBI taxonomy): Eukaryota > Metazoa > Chordata > Ceratodontiformes > Protopteridae > Protopterus > Protopterus annectens. Next base: position 502,213,613 of record NC_056729.1, on the reverse strand, counting down.
AAAGCAGGTTTTGTTCATGAAGTCTGTTAACATGGTAGAGATGAACTTCTAAAACTACTTTTGCTGAAGGATAAGACAGTGGCAAATTTCTGTGGTTTTGGTCCAATCTCACTGATTATGGACTAGCTAAATACATAGGCCAAGAGCTTAACAATGGACTACTTTTTTGAAGCAATTACAGTGTAAACAATTTACTAAACAGATGGCGTTGTCAGGGGGGGTGTCTATATTAAATTGTCAAAATGGCATTACAGTGAGTGCCATTTCGCCAACATGTAATTTGCGAAATGCTCAAACAGCAAAAGCTCAGGTCAGCAACTTTTTTTCCTAGGGAAAAAATGCTTGGCCTGAGCCATGACATTGCCCTTTACCCCACTGTAGTGAGATCTCGGAGTTGGCATATTTAGTTAACAGGTGTGGGCAAAGCCCCCCCCCCACATTAGGGGGTGTGGGTGGGAGAAGCCCCCCCCCACTTTAAAATGTTTTAACTGGTGTGTTTTGTTGGTCTACCAATTTGTTTCCCTAGGAAAAAAAAATCGGTGACCTGGAGTTTCGCTGTTTTAGCATTTCGGTTTTTACATGTACAGTTGTGTACACTTACCATAAATGTAGATGTTCGAGTGTATTCACTGTTGCAGTCATTAGATTTGGGTAATCTGCTGGCAGGTTGCCCTCGGTCGGCCTGATTAACAAAGTCTTGGGTCCTGCGACAGTTGCTGTCCCTTCTTCCTCAGTCAGGTCGTCAGGGGTATAAAACATGCAGCCGACGCCATTACATCAGTTTTTCTTGCCCCAGATGTCAGGTGCCCCCCAAATGGGGAGCCAAATATTTAAGTAATTAAAAACACAAAAATATACCTCCAAACGAAAGCAAATACACCAAAAAGGCTGTTAAGCATAGTAAAGAAAAGTAGAGCTATAGTAAGAGAAAATCAGGGGGTTGGAGGGAGGGTAACCAGGACTGCAACAGTGAATACACTCGAACATCTACATTTATGGTAAGTGTACACAACTGTACTATGTTCTTCATGTTTCAATGTTGCAGTCATTACATTTGGGTAGATTCCCAAAAGCTACAGTTTGGAGGATGGGATTTATAAAGCATTAGGACCAGCTATACGGCCCTGCAGGACAGCAGAGGCAAAGCCAGCTCTGGATTTAGAGAAGAAAGGTAAATGGTAATGTTTGGCGAACGTATGAACTGAGCTCCAGGTAGCAGCTTCTAGAATGTCTCTGGAAGGAACACCTCTGAGAAAGGCTGTAGAAGTAGATGCATCCCTGGTGGAATGAGATCTGATCCCCTGGGGGATAGTTTTACCATGGTGCATATAGCAGAAACGAATACAATGGCTTATCCATTTGGAAATAGTCTGCTTTGAAACAGCTTTTCCCTCTGCCCCTGCAGCAAATGCCACCAGTAATTTTTCAGATTTTCTTTGACATTTTGTCCTGTTTAAGTAAAATCTAAGTTGTCTGTACATCCAATGAATGCAGAATCCGTTCCCCCTTATTCTGTGGATTGGAAAAGAAAGTTGGCAAATGAATAGTCTGATTAAGAGCCACAATGGATACCACATGAAGGATAGACTGGTCCTGAGACACCCTGTCCGCATGAAAAATAATAAAAGGCTCCACTGCCATAAGAACCTGTAATTCTGAAATCCTTCTAGTTGAAGTGACTGCTAAAAAGAAAGCTGTTTTCCAGGAGAGAAATTTTAAGTCTGCAGTAGCAGCTGGCTCGAAAGGAGGGAGAGTGAGTTTTTCCAATACAAAATTGAGATTTGGCCCCTCTGAGATACTGCTTTAGCAAAGGATGAGAGAAGAGGGGAGGTTCTGTGTTGTAATGAGCTGAAATGTCTGAGGCATGGATTTTTATGGAAGAAAAAGACAAGCCCTTGTGAAGCATCTCAGTTAAGTATTGTAAAATCTGAGGAATATTGGGCACTGTTGCGCTTATCTCTTGTGACTGATTCCAGGCACAACATCTTTTCCATTTGTCAGCATAAGATTTTCTAGTACTAGGCCTTCTTGCCTCCAAAATGACATCCATCACAGGTTTGCTGAGGGATGCTAAGGGTGAATTTAGGTGATTAGCCACGCTGCAAGATTCAAAGTTTGGAGTTGAGTGTGCAGAATTTGGTTGTTCTGCTGAGACAGTGAGTAAGGTGTCTGAGGCAGGTGCCACGGTGGAAGGTGTGACACACTGCGCAGCAGTGGGTACCAGTGTTGACGAGACCAGTCTGGAGCAATCAAAATCATTTTTGGTTTGTCCTGTTTGACTTTTAGTAGAACTTTGGAGAGCAGAGGCAGAGGGGGAAAGGCATAGACTGATAGTTTTTTCCAGCTGAATGATAAGAGAGCATCCACTTTCCAGGCGTTTTTGTGATGAGTGCTTGTGCAGAATTTGTCCAACTGATAGTTCTGGGGTGAGGCAAAAAGATCCATGTCTGGACTCCCCCATTTGCGTGTCAACATGTTGAAAATCCGTGGTTCCAGTTTCCATTCATGTGGGTCCATGAGATTTCTGCTTAGTCTGTCTGCCTGAGTATTCAACTTTCCTGGCAGGAATTGAGCTTGTAGTTGAATTTGATAGGTCAAGGCCGTGTTCCACAATGCCATGGCTAGTCTGCAAAGGGGGTAGGAGTGTGTACCCCCCCTGCTTGTTTATGTAACACATAACTGTGGTTTTGTCTGTCTTTACCATTAATTGTCCTGGGTGAAGGTAGTCCTTGAAGGCTGTCAGTGCATTCTGTACAGCTAACATCTCTTTTTGATTGATATGAAGGTGCATTTGATTTGGGCTCCATTTGCCCTGAATGCACTTCCCTGCCAGATGAGCCCCCCAGGCATAGTCTGATGCACCTGTAGTTAGGGTTTGAGCGGCAGGGGGTGGAGTGAATGGTAGTCCCTTGTTTTGGTGGCAGGCCTCGGCCCACCATAGGAACTCTAGTTGCAGGCAAGGAATGATATGAATAATTGTTTCCAGGCTGTGACGATGCTGACTCCATAAACTTGAAGTACCACTGAAGTTTCCTCATATGCAGTCTTGCATACGGAATTAGAAGAATGCAGGAGGCCATGAACCCCAAGGCTTCCAGAATTTGTCTTGCAGACAGCAGGGTTTTGTGGCCACCTGTTTGAAGTAAGTCACCAAATGAATTTGCTTTTCTGGCGCAAGGTAAGCCATATGAGCAGTTGTATTCAAGCTTGCACCTATGAATGTAATTTTTTGAGAGGTTACCTGTTGTGATTTCTTTTCGTTTATGGTTTACCCTAGACAAGTTAGAACTTTTTTTACAAACACCAGATGTTTTTGAAGAATGTCCCTGTTTTCAGCCTGAATTAGACAATCGTCCGGCTGAAAAGTAAGTGCTTGGTAAGTGTAGAGGGAAGTCATTGAGACTGCTTACCATAGGGAGGTGCCTTCTTGTTTCCAGATTTGGAGGAGGAGGCACCCCATTGTTTTGTTCTAAAAGTCCCTTGTGACTGAAACCTGGAGCCTTTGGAATGTCTGGATTTGACTTGAGTGGCTCTTGAAGGAACTGGAAAGGACCAGTTCTTAGTAGGCCAGTGCCTACTAAATCTTGGAGGTTGCACTTGTAAGAAATCTTTCACAGTTTGCATAGATTTAGCTTTATCTTCCATCTTTTTTGAAACTTCTTCAGCCTTACTACCAAAGGGACGGTCCTGTTGTAAAGGAGCACCCAACAATTTTGCTTTAACGTGAGCAGGCAGAGTTTGCTCTTTGAGCCAAACATACCTTCGTAGCACAGAGCCAGTTACAGCAGCCCTGCAAGAGGCCTCCAAAGAATCAAAACCACATTGCAAAGTTTGTTTTCCAACTTGTTCAGCTGAATGCAATAAATCTTGCAAATCCTTATTTTCCACACAGTCAGAAATTAACAATTTTCTGTTTAAGCAGTCCCATGACATGCTGCTGATGTTTAAGCATATGAAATTGACAGTTTAAGCCCTGATTGCCAAGGTTGCAGAAGTGTAAAACTTCTTACCCCATCTATCCAGCGCCCTGGAATCTCTATCAGAAGGGGTAGGATTTTTAGCAGTATAGGCCATAATGCCCTTGGGACTCTGAAAAATGGTTTCAGGGTCTGCAATAGGATTTTTGAAAAAGGAATTTGTGGGAGTCAGGAACCCTGTAGTATCTGTCTTGCTTACAAGGTGCCGGAGGCAGAGAATCAGGAGCCATACTAGATTATGAAAAAACATCATTAACAATGTCTAGGACTGGAGGTATAGCCAAAGGCCTATGTTGAGGAAGAAGAAGAAAATCCCTAAATCTGTTTTTAGATTCAGAGAAATCCTGACTTTCCCAGTTGGAAATGTTCCCATAAGGTATGTAAAGTTTCCCCAAAAGAAAAATCCTCAGGGGGGGGGGGGGGGGCAGAAGGAATGGAATCTTCTGCATCAGAGTCCTCATAAGTAGGGATAGACAAATCCTGTTCATTAGAAGACTCAGAAGAAAAAGAATCCTGTTCAGAAGATTCATAATCAATGTCTTGCCTAGGCTTCTTAGAAGGAGGGGTTTGGCTACCCCGATCAGAGTAATTAAATCTTCAGCCATTTTGATCATTTGTTTTAGGCATAGGGGCCTGCACATGTGGCCCGGGAGTCGGTTTTTTAGACATAGATTTAGATTTTGGCCTTAGTTTTGAAGATGGCGTTGGTCTAATATACAAATCTGTAGGCCTGAAAACACCCTCAGAAGCCGGTGCTTGCACAGCAGCTCCAGACCCATCTAAGGTAGAGACATCCGCAGGTTCCATAATTGAAGCATCGCACGGCATACTGGACTCCGACTGGGTCTCAGTAGAGGCCTGCGAATCAGAAGTAGTGGGTATCAGGGGCTGCGAAAGCGCCTCACTGAGTACTGGTGAACTGGCGACTGGCTTAGGAGAAGCGTCGTCATCAGTTTTGGACCAGGACGGCCTGTCTCTGTCTTTTTCTTTGCGTTTTTTAGGTATTCCGGTGGTCGGATTGCTAACCGATGACATTTCTGGATAATTAAAGTGTGAGCCAAAATATTTAGAAGCAAAAATATACCAACGTTTAATAGTGCGTTGATTAAATTTAGCACAAAACCAACAGCAAGGTACGTTGTGGTCAGGGCCTAGGCAAGGAATACAGTACAAATGAAAATCCTTATGAGGTATTTGCTTCCCACAAGTAATACAATTATTAACTTTTACTGACATTGGTAAGGAGCAAGAAAAAGTTTCCCCAACGGGGTGCTTAGCTTTTTAGTTGAAGACTTCAGTTCCAAAACTCGAAAATGAAAATTTCAGGAGTCGGCCGACCGGCACTTGCAAACTGCTTCTGCTTCGGGCACCGTGCGGCAAGAAAGACTGATGTAATGGCATCGGCTGCATGTTTTATACCCCTGATGTCATGGAAGAAGGGACAGCAACTGATGCAGGACCCAAGACTTTGTTAATCAGGCCGACTGAGGGCAACCTGCCAGCAGATTACCCAAATGTAATGACTGCAACAGTGAAACACGAAGAACATCAGCATTTGCTGTAATGCCGTTTCGACAATTTAATATAGACCCTTGTCAGGCAGCTTCAATAAAAAAAAAATTGTCTCACTGTAATTTAGAGTAACTTGTCTGAAGAGAAAATGGGAATACTTCTGATTGTTTGGTACTCCTGGGGGTACAAATTTAATGAATGGGGGCTGGTTCTAACAGTGTCAACATTAGTGCTGTAGTCAGGATGACTTGATAGAGAAATGTGCTGGGTAAATGTGAATGCTTTTATATCTTCCCAAAAGAGTTCAGAAGTTCCTGGAAGGGAGGTCTGACTTAAGCAGGTAGGTAGTTCTCAGCTGCTTTACGGTCCAAGCTGCTTTAACATTCTAGCATTTCTCAGGAATTGGGTAAATAGGTTTTTAAGACTGGGAGGCCAATAGATTTCCAATTTCCCAAGGCCCTCTGTTTTTCCCAGAGAAACTGCTTGATGTTTGAAGTTAACCAGCGTCACTTCTGTCCTTTACTATTGCCTGTTGAGGGCTAGGTAAAGTTTGTTCTGGACTGTTAAGCACAATTATGAAAGTATGCTGACAAATACTAATGTTGTAGGTTACATAAAGGACTCTAGTCAATGTTGGCAAGTAAACTGTAGAAATTGGATTCAAAACTGGGGTGACAGCTTCTGAGATTTGCATGATCAAGGGGACAACAAAGGAAGGTGATTGCTGAGTGCATTTGGTAGTGCTACCACTTCAGTACTTTGCCATGGTAAATTTCTAAGAACTATATCCTTTAGGGAATCATCTCCTGTGATCAAGTTTGCTCTTGTGGAGATGGAAACAAGTTGAAAAAGAATGCAATATGAAATGCAAGTTTATAACTGTTTGGTGAGAGGGCCTTGCCAGATGAGATTACAGCTGTCAAAAAGGACAAACTTACTGCATCTTAACCAACAAGATAATTCTACCAGGATGTTAACTAAGGTAGGGATTGCTGCTGGCGTAAAGATGGGGGAGTGCCAGTTTGATGAAGGTAGATTCTGCAAATGTAAAAAGAATGAGTGCTATTTGCCAAAACTACTTTCGCCAGCAGTGGAGTCTCCCTTTTTCCTCCACTGTTATGCAACCCTGGAGTTAGTACAAACAAATGCATGGATTTGTAAGGGGTGATGGGGGACTTGCCATTGTAAAAAAAAAAAATGTTACAATATTGAATGAAGGTAGTTTTGGTGAATGTTGCTTGATTTGCTTCCATTTGCCGAAATTACCCATTTGACTTTCACTGACATCAAAATGTTAGGAGTTATTACTGTCTTACAAATATCTATATGATATGGGCTCTGCTTACCTGAAAAAGCTGCTGCAGCCCAACTTCCTGGTCAGGCATGCAAGGTCATCAGGGAATGGTCTGCTAAATGTTCTATCGGCCTGCAGCCAATGCTCTGGAGGAATGTCCTTTGTTTGACACCACTACTCTGGAATTAGCTACATTCACTCATTAGGACCTGTGACTAAATTCTCTTAGAAGCCTCTCAATGTATCATCTTTTTTAGAAAAGGTTTTCTGAGTCCAACATTTGTGCCATTCCAAATCTGACAACTTCTTTTAATACTGTCTTTATTATTCCAATATTATGCCTACGATTTGCATTTTCAGGAATGATTCTACTAATGTTTTCATCTTAATACTTTTCTCCTCCAAGATGTTGACTTATTTTTTTTTTCTTTTGACTATAAAATGCTTGGGCAATAAGCATTTAAACATAACAAATAAAAAAAGTAACTTCCACAGAAAATAGAATATCACAGTGCTGCAGGAAAGTACAGTTATATAAGTAAACTTAACATGACAGTTGATGTTCGAATGATCACTGCTGCAGTAGCCTTAACTATATGGGTCATATCCTGCCAAAGGCATAACAGCTGGTCAGCTTCCAAAGCTTAAGAGCACATTCCATGTACCAAAACCGGTCAGCTCAGACTGAGCTGACTAAAAGATAGGTGTAGCAGACAAGCCCTTCAGAGCTTTCCTACCAAAGGAAAGAGGGAGATGAACATTGAAAGGACAATGCTAGGGACAATAACAATAAAAATAAATGTCTACACCCTTGCATAAACAACACACCAAAAAACAAAGGTGATGGAGGAAGGGAGCTGCTACTTCAGTAGTGGCCATTCGGACATCTACTATTATGGCAAGTTTGCTTACACAACTGTACTATGTTCATCATTATTGATCACTGCTGCAGTAGCCTTAGGTATATGGGTAGATTACCTGGGCTAACTACATTTGGGAGATGGAAAGGGAAAACGTCCAGGAGCCCCTAGAAAATTATCTTAGCAAAACATAATATAGACCTAGAGAAGAAATCAAGCTCTCAATGCCTTATAAATGTATATACAGAGGACCATTTTGCTTCTAGAATACTTTTGGAATCCAATCCTTTCCAAAATGCCAAAGATGAAGCCAAGGCCCTGGTACAGTGGGCCTTGACCTTGCCTGGAATAGTTTTGTTATGGTGAGTACAACAAAAAGTAATACACTTAGCAAATCACTTGGAAATAGTCTGTTTTGACACAGGTTGTCCCTACTTACCTTCACAAGAAATGAACAATTGATCTGAAGATCTGAAAGATCTAGTTATGTGAAAATAGTACAAAGTTGTTTGGGGACATCTAAATTATAAAAATGTAACTCCATATAATTTTTAGGTTCAGAAAAGAAAATGCTGAGATGGATAGTTTGGCTTGAAGTAAACACCGATACCACTTTAGAAGTAAAATAAGGATTAGTTCTCAAAGAAACCCAGTCACTGTAGAAAATTAAACAGGGTTGATTCACCATAAGATAAGAGCTTGCAACTCAGACAGTCTTCTTGCAGAGATCAGCGCAATCAGTATTATATGTTAAGAACCTCAGGTCAGCCACATTAGCTGGTTCAAATGGAGCAAGTGTTAAGCTTCTATAACACAAAGTTAAAATTCTCAAGGAGGGCCACAAGTTTTCTCTGAGACCCTATACGCAAACCCCCTTTCAAACACATTTTCATATGAGAATGCATAGAAAAAGGAGGACCCATGGGCAGACATGGTGAATGTCTTGATGGAGGAGTAGGAAAGGCCATGGAATAGTGACTCACACAAATATTGTAAAGCCAGAGAACAACTAGCCCTGAATGGGTGCTGGTTATGTTGTTTGCACCAACTAGAAAACCTTTGCCATTTTGTAATGTACAATTTTCTAGTAGCAGGCTTTCTTGTCTCCATTAGTACTTGCTGCACATCCTCAGTAAACAAGTGCCTAAAGGGAATTAAGACCCTATCATCCAGATTGTCAGTTGAAATTAATAGGGTCGGGATGCATCAAACACCCCTGTACTTGTGTGTGTACATCCATTCAGTGAAGAAGTTTGTGGTAACTGTTCCTGTCCATTTTCAAAAGAAGGAGATCCATTGTTGTCTGAGCCAGATGGCAGACAAAACAATGATCTTGGGGGATTTTTTATGAATCTTCTTAAGTACCCTGGATATCAATGGACAAATGGAAAGGGGAGATAAGTATGCAGGGACTTTCCTCTCCAAGGAAAGGAAAAGGATCTCTCTTTTCCAGGCCTTTATGCATGCAGCCTTGGAGCAGGATGTTGCCAGCTGATTGTTCAGAGAAGAGGCAGACAGCTCTAACTTGAGGAACTCCCACAGATGGATCAAATCTTGGAAGACCTTCTGATCTAGCTTCCATTCATGAGGGTCTCCCCATGTTCTGCTCATCCTGTCTGCCACACAATTTTGTTCTGATGGAATACAGAATGCCCAGAGTGTGAGACTGTACTGTGAAGCTATATTCCTAGCTAACACAGCTAGCCTGCAAAAGGGGTACAACCAGGCTCCCCATTGCTTGTTGATGTACCACATGAATGTGACATTATCTGTAACAACTTGAAGAGATCTCGGGAAGCCAAAGATGATTTAGAAAGTTGAGTGCTTTGATCAGGTTATCATTCATTTTATAATTATGCGCTTGTCCCAGACACACCTTGCACTTTTATCCCACCTGAAACTGTTCTCCAAGCAAAGTCTGAAGCATCTGTGGTGACTCTCTGCTTTGGAGCAGGGGAGGGAGAAGGGGAGACCTGTTTAGGAAAATTTGCCATCTACAAGTGAATTCTCTTCTGACAAACCCCAGCACTGGGGTTTGAAAAGACAAAGGATGCTGATGTTGGGACCAGAGAGACTTCAGATACCATTTTATCTTTTTCATGTGGAGTCTTGCCAGGAGTATCACAAGAATCATAAATGCCAGATCCAAAATCTGGATGCATTCCCTTGCAGTGCCCAAAGTCTGACAGGAAATCTTAGACATAGATCTAAATAGAGATCTATTTTTTTCCTGTGAAAGAAAAGGTCTTTGAGCTGAAGTGTTTAGCTAACAACCCAGGAACACAATCCTGTGTGAAAAAGTCAAAAAATACTTTTGAATGTTCTGTTATAATCCCAGATTGTGTGAGAGACCCATGACCTTTTTCACTTCTTTACTGTACCTTGCCCAGTTGTTCCACAACTATATGGGCTGCCTAAGATACACAAGTCCTTGCACAATCCCCCTATGAGACCAATCATATCTGGCGGCAATGGTTGGTTGACAGAACCAATTTCCATCTACTTACAGAAGCAATTACATCCTTTTTTGTTACACTATGAGAATGTGTTAAAAGATACGACAGATTTTATATTGAAATTTAGGAAATTGTATGATAGTCTGTGTGTTACTGTGTTACCTCAGGGTGAATATTTATTTGTCACTCTTGACATTTCATCTTTGTTCACAGTTATTCCTAACAATTTTGGAATTGAGGATGCCAAACAAATAGAGAACATTTGTTCTTTATTAGATTTGGTCCTCACTACAAATGTTTTTTTGTTTGATGATCAGCATTTCTTGCAACTCACTGGTGTAGCAATGGGTTCATCTGTGGCTAATACTTATGCCAATTTGGTTCATCAGTGGGAAACCAAATATGTATGTAGTGATGCTAATTTGTTAAATAACAATGTTTGTTTTTATCAGCGTTTTGCTGATGATTGCTTTCTTGTTTTGAAGGGATCATCTAGTGATTTATGTATCTATTTAGATTATTTGAATGGTACAACTACTTTTTTGAAGTTTAAAATGATATATTCTGAAACCAACATTACTTTTTTGGATTTATGTATAGAGTTGAAGGAGGGCTTGATATGTATGAGTATACACAAGAAAGAAGTACATGCTGGTGGATATCTTCATAACAACAGCATGCATGCTCCCCATATTTTTAAAGGGATAGTAATTGCGCAATTTAGTAGAGCCAGTCGGCTCAATACAGATGATGGTGTCTTTTTAACACAGCTTGATGACATGAGGACAGACTTTTTCCACAGTGGTTAAGATTCAACACTACTTTGTGACTTAGTGGGTAAAACTGTAAGAGACAGGGTTGTGTCACTTAAACCAATTTTTACTATGATAAATGAATCTGATACACATGTGCATACGGAAATTGACATGGAGAGCTCAACTAGAGTTAGGTATGTGACAACATTTAATATCAACACCCAGGCGGTTAAGCATATTATTGAGAAGAATTGGGTAATTTTGATGGCATCGCCTGTTAGGAATGTGCTAGATTCTAAACCCCATTTTTCCTATAGGAATATGAGAAATCTGAGAAATAAATTATGTTACAAAAATTTTAGTTGTAAACGTACCCCCTAATTAAGTACAAGGGTGGGCACTTTTTGTTGTATGGACAGCACTTGTGTTAATATTTTAGGTAACGGTAGTGACATTTATATTTACCCTGTCACTGGACGTGTCTTTAACTTTAAGCTATTTGCTAATTGCACTAGCACTAATATGGTTTATCTGGCTACTTGTCTTCAATTTGCATCATTTTATGTGGGGAAGACCACGATAAGATTAAAAGATCGCATCACTGAACACAAGTCTGAGATTACGAGGAACAATGATAAGAACGCACTTTATAAACACATTTTGCTTTATGGTAGTGCTCTTAAGTTTATGTTTAGGGTTATAGACACTATCCATATGTCCTTGAGAGGTGGTGACATTAATAATCTTTTAGAAGTTAAAGAATATGAGTGGATTTTGAGGCTAGTTGCTGATCATCCACCTGGTTTTAACACTGCTGTCACTTTAAAGCCTATTTTAGTGATGTTACAGCAAAGTAAATTTTGATTAATCTTTTTTTTTTATTTTTCATATGTTTTTATACATGGTTTTATATATAATGTTTATTCATTTTATGACCTTTTTGTGATTTTATATGTTGCTTTTGTCATCTGATCTGCTGGCTGCGATCATGTGACATTTTTGGCTCCTATTTAAATCTGATTGTTGTGACTCTGAATTTGTATTTAGCATTGAGGAAGGGTGTAGACCCAAAAGCTTTGCTGTTTTTTGCATTAAAAGTTTTTCTCAACGTTGGTGTATTCTGTTGAAAGATCTCTCACCCAAGTGAGAGATTCTTAACATTCTGAAAAAGACTGCACAAATAAGCAAGTTGTCTAAATATGGAAGCACGTCAATACCCTGTAGCTTGCACTGAGCTATTACTGGAGCTAGATACTCTGTGAACACTCTTGGTGCACTGGATAGTCCAAAGGATACAGCAGAAAACTGATAATATAATCCAGACACACACAACCTTAAGAAACACTGAAGTCTGGATCAGCAGGGATGTGATAATCATCTTTTAAATCCAGTTTTACCAAGAAACTTAAACAAAGAAGAAGAGGCAACAGATTGTAACATTTTGAACTTAGGCACTATCACAAACAGGTTTGGGAAAGAAATACTCAGAATGGTCTCCAAACATCATCTTTCTTTCTTTGACACTAAAAACATCCTTAAGTAAAACCCTTCCCAACCTGTTAAGGAAGATCTGGCTCTATCACTTCCTGACACAGAATGTGTTCCAGGGGGACAGAGGGAAATAGAGGAGTCTGGTCTGGTGGTTGAGGAATTAGCCCCTGGAAAGAAGTGAGTTCATCCCACTGCCATCTGCACTCTTAATTAATGATCTTCAGAACCCATTTGTCTGAAACTATCTGCTGCCAAAGAGAGAGCAGTAGACTTTCTGGAAGGGAAAAGGAACAGCCAGGATTGGGAGTGAGAACAAGGTCCCTTAAATAGTATTTCTAACTTGCTGGACTGTCCTTGGTTTTTGGAGGGTCCTGAATTCCTTTTAACCCCCCCCCTCCTTAAACATCTGTTTTGCATTTTGGTGAGACTGTTTTACTTTTGGGGGGGGGGGGTTGCTAAAATTGGATGAAGGTTTAGAGAATCCCTTTGAAAACGTGAAAAAGGAAGGCTAAAAAACGTACCTCTTTCATCACACGTTTTGATAACCTCTACAGCAGATGAACAAAAAATGAAAGCGTTAAAATCTCTTCTTTTTATTTATTTAACTTTTGTTGAACAGGTTAGTCCACTACGCTAGTATCCTCTTTTCACGGAAGACCAGAGATGGTATTTACACTACTTGAGGAAATATGGCCAGGGCAATGAGGGACTTTCCCTACTCTTTTTGATAGGTGCCATGGGATCTTTTACATCCACCTGAGCTACCATCAACTCAAGCAGATGATGTCTCAGTTTAACATCTCATCCAAAGGACAGCACACTCAAAAGTGCAGCACCCCCCTAGGTAGGTCTGGCATAATGGTCACGGTTGTCACCTCACAGACAAAAGGTACAGGGTTTGATTCTGACCTCAGGCTATGGGAAACAGGAAATTCAACCCTGGTTTGGCATCTATGTCTCTAATGGACACAGGCAGCCTGTAAAGGTTTCGTCTCTCAGGCTCCTGCTTACAATTATCAAGGGTACCAGAACTTGTCAGAGATTTGGGATGCATGGCTAGGCTTAAAAAGGTCCTTGTGGTCTTTAGCTTTGTACACACCTATGAACCTATACTGCACTACAGTGACAGCAATCAATCTACCTGGTGTGGAAATAGAACCTGCAGCCTTCTGCACCAAAGATGAGTGTGCTGCCTGTTGTGCCACTGACACTGATTTTTCACAACATTTGGGAGGGTTCTGAGAATGTAACCAGCCAAACCTCCTCACAGCAGTACTAGTGGCCACTGCCATAGAAGAAGTATCAACTGAGTCATACACACGGTGTTAACAAGGAGTTGTGACCTGTGAAATAAAAGAAACTAAATTATTAAAGCAGATTTTCCTTACAAAAAGAAACTACAGACAAAACATTCCTCATACTTTCATAAGTAGTTAGAACAAACTAAGATATCAGCCTGACAATTCACAATTCTGAAAATCAAAGTTGCAGAAGTATGCTCTTTTCCCATACTTACCAATAATGTGGAATTAGCCAATGTTTAGCAGCAGTAGGTTTAAATAAAACTGTAGCTGCTGGTTCAGGTTTGGGATGGGTGTATAAAAACCTAAAGATTAAGGGACTTTATACATTATATTTGCATTTTTAGGGCAGCAGGCTGACTATCCACAACACTGCAGGCAGTGACACACACATCCTCCAGAGCTGACAGAACTGGAAGAATATGTTTAGATTCAAGAAATTCCTTCTGTAACAGCTCATAGTATTTTCTGAGGGACCGAGAAACCTCCATGCTCTCCCAAAGAAAACACTGGCACATTTTGGAAATAGTCTCAGGGACAGCTCACCCCCACACACACACACACACACACACACACACACACACACACACACACACACACACACACACACACACAGGCAGAATCAGAAACCGAGCTCTTCTCGGAGACTGAATCAGACAACAGAGGAGAAAATAATTTGTGCGTCACCTTCCAATCATGTGTGTGTCACCTTCCAATCCAGATTCAGAATCTTGATTCTCTTCAAGAAAAGACGTTTCTCTCCTTCTTTTACCAGAAACCACTTTATAAAAAGGATCAATATCCTGAATTAAAACACTAAGCAAGACCCAATAAACTACAGTAAACTCCCAATTAACTGAACTCAAACAACCAGAACTCTCAAGCAACCAGAAAGAAAAAAAATCGAAGAAATACCGTACAGTTTTCATGTGTTGCACTTTTTCTCCCCTCGCAGAAACGTACCTTACGTTTTTATAGTTTTAGAGTTTTAAAAAGGAAGATAGGAATAAATTCCCTCTCTCCCCAACCTAAACAAGTCAAACCAAACATATAGTATTGGGTACAGTATTAGTCAGGCCTATTTTTAATAGTAACTCTCAAGCAACCAGAAAAAGAAGTTATGTACTCACCATAACTTTCCATCTGAGTAGGTAACTTCATTTGTCAGCAACCTGTGGGTTTCGGATCCGAATCGGCAGCATACCAAGCTAAAGATCCGAGCTCCAAGCTCCTCCCCCTTATCCATACTAGCCGGTAACCTACTTCCAATCCTCAGATCGCGTTTGCCACCTGCACAAAATAACAAACAACCTGAGAAACCTGACTCAAAGACAAAACAAAACTCGAGCATCCAAACCTCGAGCTCGGCTAAATAACCATCCAGGTTAGGGGGAAGGAGGGAGGGACGGTTGCAGATAAATGAAGTTACCTACTCAGATGGAACGTTATGGTGAGTACATAACTTCTTTACCTGAAGTAGTTAACTTCATTTGATCAGCAACCTGTGGGACAGAGTCCCCAGCTACCCGAAATCTTGGGTGGCCTTCAAGGAAGAATATTCCGGAGCAATGCAGAGCCAAAAGCAGCCCTTCCTCTAGACAACAAATCTAGTTTATAATGAGAAATAAAGGTGTGAGAGGACGCCCAGGTAGCCGCTGAACAAATGTCATCCAGGGAAACTCTAGAACAGAATGCAGCAGACATTGCCATAGAACGCGTAGAATGCGCATGAACTCCCATTGGTTCTGGCAAGCCAGATTCTCTATATGCTAAGAGGATACAACTCGAAATCCACCTGGCAAGAGTCACTTTAGAAACCGGTTTCCCTAGAAAAGGTTTTTGCAAAGGAGACAAAAAAGTTGGTCAGATCTACGAAAGACAGCCGTCCTGTGTAAATAAAAACGTAACTATCTGTGAACATCCAGTAAATGAAGTTTATACTCCCCTTTGTTCTGGTAATTAGGGAAAAATACCGGCAAATTAATGGATTGATTAATGCTGATCTCGGAAGCAACTTTGGGAAGAAAGGAGGGATTAGTCCGGAGGGATACCCTGTCCTTGTGAAATACAAGGTATGGAGGATTGACACAAAGAGCCTGAAGTTCTGACACTCTCCTGGCTGAGGTAATGGCTACCAAAAAGGCAGTCTTCCATGACAAGAACTTCAGATCAATGGAAGCTGCTGGTTCAAACGGAGGCGCGACTAACATCTGAAGAACCAAGGTCAAGTCCCACGGTGGGGATGAATTTCTAACAGGGGGTCTCAAAAGAAAGGTACCTTTTAGAATGGCCTTACAAATTCTGGTGGCAGCGAGAGAACCAAAGCTGTCCCCAATATGGAAATGGGAAATAGCAGCCAGCTGAACCTTTACAGTAGATGAGCTGGCCCCCTGCTGAAAAATATGAGACAATAATTCTAGAACCTCTGGAATAGGAGCAGTAAAGGGATCCAAGTTCTTACGTGAAGCCCAAATGGAAAAACGTTTCCATTTACTACTGTAAATCTTCCTGGTAAAGGGTTTATGTGCCGCCACCAGAATGGACTTGAATAGGGAAGACATACCGGGAGTCCTGGCAACTAACGGAACTGGATCAGCAAAGCTGAGAGCTTGAGCTCATCCAGGTTCGGAGGGGCCATTCCTGAAGGATGAGAGATCAGATCCAGAATGGGATCCAAGATGCAGAGAGGAGCTATGAGATGAGACCGTAGGAAGGGGAACCAGACTTGACGAGGCCAGAATGGGGCTATGAGGATAATATTGCTCCCCAACCGACAAGCTTTCTGCAAAAATTTTGTCATCAGCGGAAGTGGTGGATACGCATAAAGAAGACCAGGCAGCCAAGCATGAACTAGAGCATCTCTGGAGGCTTCCCCTAAAGGAGGAATTAGAGCGAAAAACTCGCTGCACTTCGCTTTGGAAGGCGATGCGAAGAGATCGCAGCAAGGCTGACCCCACTTGAAGATCTGTTTCGCTATGGAAGAATTCAGAGACCACTCATAAGGAGAGAGGATAGTTCTGCTCAATTTGTCTGCCAGAATGCTGGACCGACCCAGAATGTGCGTTGCTAACAGGAAGCAGTTGGTGGAGATTGCCCATTCCCAAACTCTCATGGCTTCTTGGCAAATAGGGTAAGACCTGGTTCCCCCCTGTTTGCTGATATACCAAACCACCGACATATTGTCTGACTGGATCGCAATAGTCCCCGGAGGAAGTAAGGCATAAAGGGCCTGCAACGCTAAAAGGACCGCCCTCATCTCCAGTACATTTATATGCAGAACGGTCTCTGCCTGAGTCCACATGCCTTGGACAGTCCTGTCCGCACAATGCCCCCCCCAGGCAGGAGGTGTCCGTGGTCACTGTGGCCTGGGGCAGGGGCATAACAAAAGGTCGTCCTTCTTGAAGGGCTCAGGACTGGAGCCAACACATGAGGGAGTTCCTGCAAACCCTGCTGAGGGGAATTGGCAAGTCTAGTGGATGGTGTAGAATGGACCACTGGACTTGCAAAGTCCACTGTAGAACCCTCATGTGCAGACGAGCATAAGGGATCAAAATGATCGCTGCCGCCATGGACCCCAAAGTTCTCAGGACTAGCTCTGCTGGGGGAGCAGAAGACTGAAGAAGAGCTAGTACATGCAGAGTCATGCTGCGAAGTCTGTCTGGTGTTAGGAAAGCCCTGGCCTGAAGGGAATCTATCCTGGCCCCTATAAAGTCTATAACCTGAACAGGTTGGAGGAACGACTTCTTGACATTTATAGTGATCCTCAACTGGGATGATAAACGGAGAAAGTCGTCCCTGGCTAGAGAGAGTAGATGCCTGGTCAGGGCGGTGAGGAACCAGTAGTCTAGGTACGGGAAGACCTGCATGCCCTGGAGCCTCAGGTGGGCCGCTACAACTGCCATGACCTTGGTGAACATCCTGGGGGCTGTGGTGAGACCGAAGGGTAGGACCCTGAACTGGTAATGACTGGCCCCTAGCCGAAAGTGGAGAAAACTCCTGGACTCTCTGTCCATGAGAATATGGTAGTACGCATCTTTGAGGTCTATGGAGCACATCCAGTTCTCCTCCTGCAAGAGGGGCAGGATGGATTGAAGCATGACCATCCGGAATTTCTCCTTGGCAATGAAAAGGTTCATTGTGGACAGGTCGAGGATCGGCCTTAAGTCCCCCATCTTTTTTGGCACCAGAAAAAACCTGGAGTAAACGCCTAATTCGGACTGGTCTGGGGGCACATGCTGGATGGCTTTTTTTTTCTAACAGCTTTTTTATTTCCAAAGCTGCGGCCTCCCTTTGAGTGGGTGGAACATCTGGGAGGTGTCTTGAGAAAGGGGCTTGTTTATGAAGGGGATTGAATAGCCTCTGGATATTATCTGAAGCACCCAGCGATCTGTCGTGATGGACTCCCATTGAGTCAGGTGCCTCGAAAAATGCCCCCTGACTGCCTCCAGAGAGGAGCAGTCGGGCAACCCTTCAGGGCTGCTGCACGGGTCAGTCGGAAAAAGGTTCCAGTGACTCGAAGTTCTTCAGTCCCCTCTGCCTCTGGGCCGGCTTCCACCTTGTCCCCCTTGGCCTCTGGGGGAGAAGGGGTCCTGAGCATACCGGGCCTGCTGAGATTTCCAGAACCACATCTTCTTCTGCCCTCGCTGGTTCCTGGAGAAGGACCTTTGAGGAGTAGAGAAGCGGATTCAGACGGCTGACAGCATTTTCCGGTCTTTCTCGCTCTGGACCAGCATCTCGCGGATGGTCTTCCCGAACAGGGTAGACCCGTCAAAGGATGCAATCGCGAAGGACGCCTTGAAGGGTTCCGAGAAATCGCAAAGCCGAAGCCAGGCATGACGCCTTAAGGCAATACCGGACCCGCTAGCTCTAGCGGCTCCTTCCGTGGCGTGGGAGAGTAGCCACATAAACATATTAGACACTGATTTGAGAGTGGCCAAATGAGCCGAGAAAGTCTGTTTATCCTCGGCCGACATGGACTCTGGGGGAGACTCAGCGTACTCTTTAACCAGGTCCCGCTGCAGTCTGATTACATGGACCAAGTAATGCAGCGCCCTAATAGAGAAGGTAGCTGAAGCAAACATCCGCTGTCCAATACGGTCCATTGCCCGAGACTCCTTGTCAGGGGGATGGACTGAAAAACTGTCCTGAGCTAGTTCCTTTTTGGTGGCCACCGCCACCACCATGGCATCTACAGGGGAACCCTTGCTCCACGAAGCTTTGTCTGCAGGGGGGCTCAGAATCTTGTCGGGTCTTCTTGGGATCGGCTCTACAGTGTCTGGTTCCTTCCACGCCCTGGTGGTAATCAGGTCGACCAGGGGGTCGGCCTGGGGGTGGGGGAAACACCCAAGAGGTAGATGGGCCTGTGTCGAACTCCTCCAGGAATACAGACTTATCCGAGGAAGGTTTTTGGGCGGACCCCCCCCCCTTTGGCGGAGCATTTCCATAATGTCTCCTTCGGAGACATCATTCGGGGGGGGGGGGGGGTGACCTGGGAGAACCTTCCCCTTCCTCCAAATCGGTATCCTCGGTGAGGGACTCGGGGGAGTCCAAGTGCCTCCTTTTGCATAAATGTTTGTGAGGAATCTCCTCGGGGGGACTGTCCGAGGGGGGCTCACCAACGGATTCATGTTCCGCCAGGGAAACTGGCTGGGGCGTCAACGACATAGGCTGTCCCTGGGACTGGATGATGGAGGACAAACCGAGCTGCGAGGGAGCGAGGGCGGACCCTGAGGAAAGAGTGAGGGGTCCCGATCCTCTAGAGAGAACCCTCTCCACAACATCAAATGCCGATGGGGAACCGGCCTCTCTAAGACAGGTGGCTGGCACCCTCGGAGCTGACGAAGGGATCGGTGTCAGAGCCGAAGCGCTCGGACCCACGTGGACAGTGTGCTCCGACCGCAGAGGAGCCGAAGACGCACTCGCCCCCTCGGATCTGATGCCAGGCTCTCGGCTCTGAGAGCTCGGATCCGAAAAGGGATCCGATAAGCTCGATGGCATGGCCGGCGTCGAGGTAGCAATAACCATCTGCGCCGACTCCCTGACTCAGAGGCTCCTCGATCCGAAAATTCCATAATCCGATAGTGGATTAGAGAAGGAGCTATCAGGGCAAACAGTGGAGCTAAACCCCCCCCCCCCCGAGGGGGGGGAGGCAGCAACACTCCCATCTGCAGCTGAGTTTGCAAGAAGCAACGCATCATCCGGTCCATATCTGCCACCGAGAGGCTACGAGTAGGTCTGGAAGAGGCCGCCGAAGCCGGCCGGGAGGGCCGACATGACGACCTCGAAGATGGTCAGGCCTCCTCCTCCGGCACTGGAGAGAAGTGTGGGGAATGGAGCCGTGGGGAGGAAGGCTTGGTAATCTTCAAAGGAGAAGAGAGAACCTTAGAGGGAGGGGCCAAGGGGTCCAATTCGGCCTGCTGTTTGTGGCTTCTCTCCCTCTCTCTTTCATTCTCTCTCTCTCTCTCTCCCTTCTCTCTTTTCTGTCCTTTTTTGCCTCTCGCTCTCCCTGAGACGAGGTGGGAGGGTGAGTCCCAGACAGGGGAGGAGGGCCAGATGGTTGGGCAACAGCAACCGCGGCTGTCGCTACAGAGGGGGAAGAGGAAGAAGAAGAAGCTGACTCCGTGGGTAGAGGGACCCGCCAGAATCAGCTTGTTCTTCCTATCTCGCAAGGCCCGGGGGTTAAAGGCTGCACAGATCTGGCAGCCTGAGGAAAGGTGGGGAACCCCCAAGCAAAGAACGCACTGAGTGTGACCATCCACTGGCGACAGCTTATAGTCACACTCAGTGCACTTAGAAAAGGTAGTTTTCTGGCTTTCAGCCATACCCTCACATACACATGCATACCTAAAGGGAAAAGAAGGGCCTACTAGTGGATAGAGATTACCAAGGATAAGAGGGGGATAGATTAGTTAAGAATAAAACTATCTAAATATATAGAAATATACTACACACACAGAGCTAAGAATTAGACTACCCAAATATTTTTAGAAAAATATAAGAATTAGCTACACTCGCCTGGAGCTAGAAGAATCCAGTGCTTGGCAAAAGCCGCGGCAAACGAGATCTGAGGATTGGAAGGAGGTTGCAGGGTAGTATGGGTAAGGGGGAGGAGCTTGGAGCTTGGCTCTTTAGCTTAGTATGCTGCCAGCTCGGATCAGAGTCGGATCCAAAACCCACAGGTTGCTGATCAAATGAAGTTAACTACTTCAGATCTACAGTTATCCTGCATCTACCAATCCCCATGGGTGCCGGTTAACAGAGAGTTTACGGTACTCCTGTCTAAGGAAATCTGAGGAGTGGATGCATGTTTAGTTTCTTTTTGACAGGAAAAATGGGACCAGCAATGTTATTAATGGCAGCAGCAGCCTACCCAGATGTGCATAACATTTTGACCAAACAGGGAAGTCTTCTCTGTTCCGTCTCCCAGAATAGACAAGAGTGGCTCTTCCTTGCCCACTGAGGGAACCCCAACAGCTACAGAGGACCACCTGGCAGTCAGCAAAGATCCCACTGCATAGGCATAATATGATACAACCAAGACGTGTTAGTCAAATGCCTAGCAGCAAAATTTTACACCCCTTGTAGGTGGGCCAGATCATGGTCCAAATACCCAAGATACATACTGTAGCAGTCGAGACATCAAGGTAGTGCAATACCAAAGTAATTATCATGAGCTTAAGATCAAGTGATGGAATACAGTGTCTGTGTTGGGCTATATTCCAAAGATGGAAATAAGATGTCCTGAGGACAGATGACACGTAGTCCTTCATTATCAAGAATAATGCCTAGTTCACAGAAGTGGGACATAAATTCCAAATGAATACAGATCATCCACTCAAGGATAGAACCCAAGCTTGAAGAGATCCTGTCGAATACACATTGAACCCTGTTTTAAAGGCAGTGTCTGATATGTAAAAATAAGGACTTTGGCCTAGCTCTAAGGATGTCATTGTGCCTCTTATTCAGTCCCCTTTGCCACACATCTGTCCAGACATATGCAACAACTGGAATGCCACAGAGATAGTGTACTAAAAGATTACAAGGCCTAAACAATGTGCACTACACGAACCGACTCAAAGCCCTGTTACTACACTCAATATCCTACAGACTGCTGTATGGTATATTAGCCATCCTCCAACCAAGTACTGATGGATTTGCTGCATATCAAGTCAAATGACATTAGAAATGCTCAATCTAGAGATCTAAACTTCTTCTGCAACAACAGCAGAATGGTTCGGAGAAACAGATACAGATGCATTTTGCAAAAGATACCACTGCTCTGAAACAGACTCCCCATCCGCATAAAAAAGCACATTCCTGTCCATATTCAACTGTAGCTCAGATCTAAGTATGGGAAACAGAAAAATTACCTCAGTTTCTCTCTCCACTAATTTAATCTAGTAAGAACCTGGATACTATTTTTTTAGCCACCAGCATATTCATATTATCTTGCGCTAAACTTTGTATATAGTTTTTATGTTATTTACTGTTAAAGGTATATAATATCTTCTATATCTACTTATTGTTTTTATTCTTATGTAACAATGCCTTATTGGCGGTTTGTATCTGTCTTGGAGCTTTTCTCCCCGGGCCTCCACTGAAAATGGACATATATCCAGCTGGACTAGCCCGGTCAACAAATGTAAAATAAATAAAATAAATGCTTTATCAAATGAACGGGAGCCCTCAACTTATCTATGACATGATCCCAGTTATTCACACTAGGGTTAATATATAATCATTGGCCATGGAATTGATAAGATCAATCTCTAACCAAATGGGGCAGGTTAATTTGAGCACCAAAAAGGAAACAGACCAGGGCTTAAAATGTCTCACAGGGGTAGCTAGCCTAGTACTTATGAACCTATGAACCTATAAAAGCCAATAAGACACCAAGGAGGACCAAGTTCATATACTGTCACTGATCTCTCACCGTCAAGAAGTCATTAACCACTCTGAGGTTTGTGACTGTTCTGTGTCTAGATCTAAACCCAGACTACCAATGATGAAATAAGCATCTGACATCAGACATGACTACAGCTGCAAGACCACCAACTTCTCAATAACCTTTCCAATAAAAGGAATGCTCAAGACAGGGCAATAAAGCTCCAAAAGATCTGCATCCAAAAATAACTTTTAAAGATCAGGGTGACCAAAACCTCTTTTAATAAGTATAAAACTGAGGAGTGAAATATAAGGAGAACAATTGAAATTAGGAATTTGAAGCAAGCTCTTATCAACATGTAGTGTCAGGGTCCAAGGTATAGCTGATCAGACACATACCTGAAACAGTATTCACAAGGTAGTCATAACTGAAAAAAATCCAACTCTGCCAAGCACAAGTCAAAATCACCCATCTCTGACACACAACCATGTTTAATGGGTAAATCCTGAGGAAATGAACCACATATGTTCATATATTCATATGCGTGTACTAAGCCATCAGCTGTCAAGGCCTCAGAAAGATATTCAAAGTCACAGCAGGAAAAAATGAATTCAATTTAATACAGTATTCTGCAAATAAAGGCAAACGTAAATTCCTAATTTGGGCACTTGTCGCAGTGCTCTGTTAGACACCTAAATAAAACTGACAAAGACTACCAAACACTGTACACATGCCAGACAAAGAATAGAAAATGATGCATGCTGCTGTCATTTTTCTGACAAGTATCTTAACGGTGCATGCATACTAAGGGGAGAAAGAAGAAAAACAAATCTGGTCTGGAGACATCCAAAGCTCTAGAAGTCAGTGTAAATAAACAAAAATTAGCTCAAAGTAAGGAAAAGTATTATGAATGATTCCACAATCAGTAATACTTACCAATGAACATCACACTACTGTATGCATAAAAATGTATGCTCATTGCTTCAGCCTTACTCTCAATGCATTGTCACCTACTTTAAGTAATTACAATAACATTTTCTTTATTCTTATGGGAATTAGAGAATTCAATTCAGCCTGTGTTCCAGGAAATCTATTGTGCAGGGTTATCTATTATATAAATATAAAACATTTACGTATGATGACCATAGATATCATTACAATCAAACTGCAATCAAATGTTTATCCAATGAATCAGTGGCAAACTTGTCCCACACTACTAATTATTTCACCTGAATTACTGCTTCCTACATACACTACAGTACTGCGTTTTTTTTTTTTTAACTGGAAAATTCAATTGCCAAATTCTGGAATGTAAGCTTCTGCAATGTTATGTTGTCCCATCTCGCCTTCAGTCTTGCTACTTGGGGTTTGGTGCCGAAACCTTGGCTCCAACTCAGCCTATACTAAAGCTCGAGAGCTTCTACTGGCTCGAAGCTGAATACATATCCCATAGTGCTTAGCGGCTATTCACCAGATCTCATTTGCCACTTGAAGCTTCGAGATTGTCTTCACTGGCTCAGGCTTGGAAAATTTAATATTTTATATATTTTATAACTTTTCTGTGAAACTGTAAGTTATTTTTATGTATTAGTGCTATAGTAACAGTTTTGTGCTATTTTTAGCCCTTTTCAAACCTTGTAGTTTATTTTGCGGCTATCTTTTCTTTGGGCCTTGTTTTCTCCACAAGAATTCCTTTTTTAAATTAGAGGATCATTGCCCTTTTTTCTTCTCTACAAGCCTTTTAGGAGTACTCCATTTAGGAGGAGATAGTTGTTTAACTTAGAGACTTCTTTTCCCCTCTTTTTTCTTCTCTTTAAAAAAAATATATAGTACTTTATTTTAGATACTTGTTTCTTTGCTGCTTTCACTTTATAACAGTTACAGTTGTTGTTTAGACTTTTACTGAGAAATGTTTTCCTTATAGCTAGTATGTCTAAGGAACCAGCTAAGGAACATAAGTCAGGATTCAAAAAGTGTGATTCCTGCACTCAGAAGATGTCCATTACTGACGGACACACTAGTTGTGTGTAATTGTCTGGGTCCACTCAATCTTCAAGACACCTGTTCCACTTGTCATAGTTTTAGTGCCAGGGTCTTGCAGGAGAGGAGGAATAAGCTTATATTGAGGGGCTTATTAAAAGTGGACGAAGGAAATCAGATTAAAAAATCAGACAATACTCCAAAGTATGCTTCATTGGCTATAGTGTCTGATCTGACAAGCAGCACCAGGCACGATGCCTTCTCGGCTCAGAGAGTTATTGGAGCCAAAAAACATGGTTCTCCCTCAGCTTCATCTGTCTCATCAGAGCCGTTGCGGAGCCGAAAGAGGAACCGGTCACCGTCCTTGGAGCCTGTTCGCTCGGTGCCAGTCTCTCCTTTATTACAGTCGGTGGCAGGTAGCCACAAGTCTTCCAGTCATTCCTCTAGATCTTCCAGGTTATCGGATGAGGACGTGGAGCGGGTAGTGAAGAGGTTGCTTCGGACCCAGGCCCTAGCTGAAATTCTTTCGAGCCCAGCCCATCAGACCTTGGAGCCGACAATGGTACCTTGTACTATGCCTATTCCTCCTCCAACTCGAATGAGTTTGGAGCCAAAAAGAGTATGGAAGTCGCGCTGGATCCACCGGAGCAAGTAATCACTACTGATATCTCGGATCAGACGTCTGCTCTGGTTTCTTCGATACTTTCATCCATCGAGGGACCTGGGGGCAGACACTCCCTGGTTGGCTCCAGGGGGGAGAGTCAGGTCAGACCCTTGTCGGAGCCGGCCGTCCCACTCGGCGCCTCGGCTCAGGTGAGTTTGGCTCCCACATCTGCCTCTGAGCCAACCTCTTCAGTGCCGAGGAGATCTCCTGGTCTCTCGGGGCCGGAGTCTCTCTCGGCCCAGGACCGCTGTGCCTTCGAGGTGATGCTGTGTGTGCTCTCCACTGACTCTACTCCACCTTCAGCTCCAGCCTCTCTTCCCCCAAAGGGACCGGTGTCCACCTCTTCATTACCTCTCCATCAACCACAGAGTAGAGAGTCAGTGCCCCAGGAAGCCACAATGGGTGGATCCTCCTCTTCCGATACCTCTCCAGAACATCCCCCCCCCCCCCCGAGGAGGTCCCTCAGAAGAGACAGTGTAAGAGCAAACACATAGACGCCCCTGAGTCTGTCACTTCTAATACCAACTTAGGGGATTCAGAAGGGTCCCCAAGGTCCCCCTCTGAAGATGTTTCCTTTTCAGACATCCTGGAGATCCTTAAACAGAGGGATGGCTGGAAGTCCCTTTCCCCTTATGAAGATGACTCGGTATACCTGGAGGCATTTGGCTCTCGCCTCTGCACCTCTTGGGTGTCTCCACCTTTTGACCCTCTCCTGGGTTTGGTGAGCTGGAAGGTATGGGACTCTCCGGACTCCCCATTCCACGGAGCCCTAAAGTTCATTATGGCCCTGAAGATAGGCAGTACTTAACTAAAGGGATTCCTGTAGATGAAATGGTGGTGGCAGCAGCCACAAAAAAGGAGTTAGCTGAAACTTCTATATCTGTGCATCCACCGAACAAGGATTTGCGTATGATGGATAGATATGGGAAGCGTATGTTCTCCTCAGCGGCCTTTATTTTACGCATTTCAGAGGGATCTTCTAAAAGAGCTAGGAGATACCCCGCAAGGTGCTACAACCCAGGACTCATCTGATAAGGTTAACTCCCACCTTGCAACCTTAACCTCCACATCTAACTCCTCCATGCGGGCTCATATCTTATGCAGCCGATGGAGTGAACAGGGCAGCAGGCACAGGAATAGCTCTTCATAGACATTCCTGGAT
Organism: Protopterus annectens; assembly: GCF_019279795.1. Classification (NCBI taxonomy): domain Eukaryota; kingdom Metazoa; phylum Chordata; order Ceratodontiformes; family Protopteridae; genus Protopterus; species Protopterus annectens. The sequence continues at coordinate 502,187,277 of NC_056729.1, read as the reverse complement.
GTGCCTTTGTGAGTGTGCAAAACCCTTCCATTCTTCCTTTATTGACACTCCCTTTGATGGCTCGTCATTGTTCGGGCCTAAAGTAAAAAAAAAAACTCTCACCAGGAGCCAACAAGATGGTAAGACTCTGTCTGCCGTTCTATTCCGTCCCCCCCCCCACCAGACCTTATCCTACAGGTGAAAAGGGTGGGAAAATGTGGTTCTGTAAGTCCAAAGGAGCCTTATCTGACACTCGTGATCCTTCCCCCAGGGGCAGAGGGGGAAACAATGGAAGACGCCATTCACGTGGCAGAGGGGGACCACAAAACCAGGGCGACAGAGATACTTTCTCTGGTAGGCCCTTCCAGTGCTCCTGAAAGAAGGCCCGTCTGTCCATCTCTGGAGGCAGTCAGGGGGAGGATATCACTGTACCCAGAAGCCTGGCTGAATTTGACTCAAGACAAATGGGTACAGTCCATTACATCCGGAGGATACAACATTCCCTTCCAATGTACACCTCGACCACCAAGGTGTATCCCAGACATTCCACCCAGGCAAAGGGATCAAGCAACACTAGAAATACAAACGTTGCTAGAAAAATAGTCATCCAAGAAGTCCCCGCAGACAAATTAGGATCCGGAATTTACTCAAGGTTCTTTTTAGTTCCAAAAAAGACAAGGGACTGAAGACTCATACTGGATCTCAGCAGACTAAACAATTCGGTGAGAAAAATCACAGTTCCGGATGGTAACGCTGCAGTCTATACTCCCATTCCTGGGAAAAGACAATTGGATGTGCTTGTTAGATCTTCAGGACGTGTACTACCACATAAAGATGGACGGGTGCTCAAGAAGATTTCTACACTTCAGGCTGTGAGCCAGTCATTACCAGTTCAGAGCTCTGCTCTTTGGACTCACCACAGCCCCCAGGGTGTTTAGCAAATGCATGGCAGTAGTCACGGCTCATCTGAGACACCAAGGACTCCAGATGTTTCCATACTTAGATGACTGGCTCCTAACTGCCACCACCAAGCAACTACTGATCAAAGTAAGAGACTACACCATTCATCTTTTCTCAAAACTAGGCATTACTATAAATATAGAAAAATCTGCCTTGTTGCCATCACAGCATATTACATTCATTGGTGCAGATTTAAATACAAACGACATGTTGGCAAGGCTACCTCAAGTAAGAATACAGATGCTGCACAGTCAAGTGATTATTTTACTCAGAGTACAGGCAAGATTTGTGCTGAAAGTCCTAGGCTCTATGGCAGCGACAATAACACTACTTCCCATAGCACGACTTCACATGAGAATACTGCAGTGGCTGCTCTTCGCCCAATGGTCCATGCAGGACTTAACCATGTCTCACGAAATTTTCATAGCTTCTTCCTGCAAGAAGGACTTATTGTGGTGGGTTCATTCCACTCAGATAACAATGGGCAGACCATTTGTACTTCCTCAACCTATCGCTACAGTAACCATGGGCGCATCCCAGATGGGGGGGGGGCATTATCTGGGACAGACAGTCCAAGGAGTTTGGAAAGATCACGAGTACCATTTGCATATCAATGTCCTAGAGATGAGGGCTGTGCTTCTGGCATTACAAGCACTTCAGGACTCTCTTCCCAAGGGGACTACTGCAATTCAGACAAACAATATGTCAGTGGTTTGGTACATCAACAAGCAGGGGGGAGAACCAGACCCTACCCTCTATGTCGAGAGGCCCAGAGAGTATGGCAATGGACGATATCTTCTCAACACTTTCTGACAGCAATGCATATCCCAGGGAAATCCAACGTTATAGCAGACAGGGTAAGCAGAGCGATTCTCATGCCTTCTGAGTGGTCCCTCAATCAGGAAGTTGCGAACCAAATTTTTCACAAATGGAGTTAGTCTTGCTGCGACCTTTTTGCCACTCTCTTCAATTCCAAATGCAGCAACTACTTTGCCCTAATTTCCCCTCCAGGAGAGTCACAGAGGGATGTGCCCTGGTTCACGATTGGCCCCTGGGTTTTCTTTATGCCTTTCCCCCGTTTCCCTTGATTCCAAAGGTCATACAGAAAGCAAAGTTGAGTCGCAGGTTAATTCTCATTGTGCCACAGTGGCCTCATCAGATTTGTTTCCCCTTCTTTTGGCCCTACCTTCAGGAGGAGGATCCTGGACCCAGTGCTGGATCTTCTGACGCATCAGTCAGGAAAGCGCCATCCTGCACTCCACACCCTCAAACTGACAGCTTGGCTGCTCCACTTCCGCTCTTAGCCAGGCTTCCGAAATTGTCCCCTGCAGTTCGTCACATTCTAGTCTCTTCGCACAAGCAGGCGACTAGGAATCTCTATGCGAGCAAATGGAAGAGGTTCTCTTGTTGGGCTGACAAAAGACATATAGATCCTTTTACAGCATCTATACCTCTCATCCTGGAATTTCTAACAGAAACCTTTAATCAAGGGGCAGCAGCAGCCACTATCAGAGTTCAATTAGCTGCTATTTCTAATTATCATGTGGGAGAATCAGGATCTAGTCTAATGTCTCGCAGACTATGCAAAGCCTTCCTAAAAGGTAATTTTCTGTTAAGACCTCCCGTCAGAAAAGCTCCTCCTCCTTGGGACCTCAACCTAGTATTGCCATCTTTGAGTCTGCCCCCTTTCGAACCAGCATTATCTTGGAAAACACTCTTCCTGACAGCAATTACTTCAGCCAGGAGAGTGTCAGAGTTACAAGCCTCATCTATCCGACCACCTTATTTGATCTTCCATAAAGATAGAGTTTCCCTCAGAACAAATCCTTCCTTTTTATTGAAAATTTGTTCTGAAGCCAATTTAAACCAGAGTATAGAATTGCCAGTGTTTTTTCCAAACTATGGAAACAAGGCAGAGTATAATCTTCATCAACTGGATGTGCACAGACAGTTACGTTTTTACTTGCAGAGGACCAAAGAATTTAGGAAGTCAGACCAATTGTTTGTCTCCTATTCAGAAAATAAAAAAGGTTTGGCAGTCTCAAAAGTTACTTTGTCCACATGGCTTACTGAAACCATCAAATAGGTCTATGATTCCCACAACAAGGAACCGCTAGGGAAAATCAAAGGGCATTCAACTAGAGCGGTATCTACTTCCATTGCCTTTCAATTTGTGCTGCTGCTACATAGGTTAACCCTCATACTTTTATTACTCATTACAAAGTAGATGTGGCCTCCCAGAACAGGTCATCCTTTGGTTCCACTGTCCTGAGGCGTTTATTCCCTTGAGCCACCCAAGAAAAAGGTGCTGGGGACTCTGTCCCAAAGTAGCAAGACTGAAGGCGAGATTGGACAACATAACATAAAGAAGTTATGTACTCACTGTAACGTTTCATGTTTGTTGTCCAGTAACTCGCCTTCAGTCTTGTGTCCCTCCCAGCCACCCCCCTCCTGGAGTATCTAGAGGAATTTTTTTCTCAGAAATTGGCAGATAAGGTCCAATTCCCTTCTTGCCTTTTCTTGTTAATTTTTTTTTTGACAATATGTTTTTTCAGATATTATCCTTTTGGAAATTGTACATATCATGGGAACCTTCCTTCTCAAATGAGATCTGGGGAATAGCTGTTAAGCACTATGGGACATGTATTCAGCCTCCAGCCAGTAGAAGCTCTCGAGCTTTAGTATAGGCTGAGTCAGAGCCGAACTCAAAGTAGCAAGACTGAAGACGAGATACTAAACAACAAATGTTATGGTGAGTACATTACTTCTTTTTTCTTCCATGCAGTCTCTACTCATTCATTACTGCCAACTGCTCTACAAAGACTGACATCAATACCATCTGCATCCCTTAATTCCTTCTCCAATATTAACTGTTACCAAAGGAAGATCCACAGTCTTTTGAGCCCCAAGTGACTGATGGACCACTTCAGTGAAGTTGGCAAACTTCATTGAGGGTGTGTAACCCTTTTAGTTATTAAAGTAAAAGGGTACAAGGGGAGAAGCTTCCTGTATGAGGGGTATGAGATGGTTGCCCCTACCACTTCACCCAGGGCTGCCAACTTTTTTCAATGAAATAACTTTTGATGAAACAGTCTATCAATCGTGTTGGACTTGATTTAACATAGCATAACTATTACCAAATAAATATGGAGGGGATCCAAAATGAATTCCAGTGCTGTCTCAGATGGAGCTAGCATTCCTGTGCCCAAATACCAATTGACCCACCTTCTTTTCTAATCATCCAGATGCTTCCTAATCCAAAGCTGCTTAACTTTTAAATCACCTCTTACACAACACCAAGTCAGAATACATTCATGAATCCTATAAAAAAAATACTTGCCCATTATTCAATGATCTGAAAAAAGATGCAAAAGCAGCAGTATAACAGGACTGGTCTCACTCGCCCCTCAGTGCACAATTGCTACCATCTTGCATCTTATTTCCATCTTACCAGATTTCCATAATTTTGCCACACTGGTTTGCAAACAGCAGAAGTAATAAAAGACTTGTATTTTCCTGGTTATGCCTTACTCTGCTGCTGCTGCACAAAAGGCAGCTTACCAACAGTCCATTTCAAGAAACTACATTGACTGCCTGATTGTTGTGGAGAATGAACAGCAAAGAGAGAAACAAGTTAAGTCCAAAAACACCCATCAAGGACATCCTATCCAATATAACTTGACTACTTTTGGTGCAAACAGCACAATTAACAAAAACTGAGGGTTATGCTATTAAACGCCAGGAGTTTAAAATCTCAAAATGCTCACGCTCAAAGCACTCCTCAGTATGGAGAACGTCGACATCTGTGCAGTAACTGAAACCTGGTTCAAGCCTCCAGAGAGCACCCCAACACTACCGGGCTACAACTCATACCACACGTTTCGGCCAAAGAACACGGACCAAAACACAAAAGGAAAGGGTGTATCCATATTCATCAAGGATACCTACACCTCCATGTTAGTGGCGCAGCATGATACCTCTGAGATCATCCATGTGCAACTAACATCGGGCAAATCTGCAATGCAAACTGTGGCCTGCTACAGATCACCCTCCATGACCCAGGACCACCACTCCGCCTTTCAGGAGACACTGGAAAACACGAAGGTCCTACCAAACACCCTGATATTGGGCGATTTCAATTACCCTTACCATTCACTGGGAAAACTACTTGATTACAAATTCCCAGGCCCAGCGCTTCCTGGAATTCATCAACTCAAATGCCCTGGATCAGCTGGTAAACTCCTCTACCAGAGGTGAAAACATATTGGACCTGGTCATCACCAACATGGGCGACAGGTGTTCCACACCAGAGGTCAACCCGTCACTGGTTAGATCAGACCATAAACTAATCACTCTGGATGTCCACACCCCACCACCACCCCCAACTAAGGAAACCACAGTAAAAAACTTTTCCAAAGCAAACTTCACCCTACTTAAGACAGAGGTGGTAAGTTTCACAGCCCCCATGCTAAAGTATAACGCTGCACAAGATGCAGAAACCATTACAAATGCACTCTATGAGCACCCTACAAGGATGCATGGATTGTGCCATCCCTAGCAAAACCAAGACTCACTCCTCTAAGAGAAGGAAACCAGTTTGGTGGACCCTTGCAATAAACAGGCTATACAATAGGAGGAGGAAACAAAAAAAAGCAAATCCCAAGAAAGAAAGACATCCCTGATCAGTATCAGTAAGAAACTGAGGTCCCTCATGAAATCATCCAAGGCTAGCTTCGAAAGAAAAATAGCCAAGGATTCAAAAGATAACCACACAAAGACTTATTTAGCTATGTTAAGAATCTAAGTGGCAACTCGCAGATATGCACTGAACTAGTGCAAAATAGCACAAAATATACTGAACCTACTGATATTGCCAACATCCTGGCAGATAGATTCAGTGCAAACTTCACCCCCCTCTCACCTCCAAAAGGGCCCACAACAATACCGGAAAAGTGTAGTGTCACAAAAATCAGACACACAGGTGAAAACAGCCCTTTCAAAAACCAAAAACACAGCATCGATGGGACCAGATGGTGTCCCAGGCTGCGTCTTGCACGAACTACAGAATGAACTAACCCCCCACCTAAACATGCTGTTCAACCTCAGCCTCTCCACAGGCTACTTGCCCATAGAATGACACACAGCAACGGTTATTCCTCTCCACAAAGGAGGGGCCACAACTGACCCTGGTAACTATCGCCCCATAAGCCTGACTAGCCGGGTCGGCAAGGCTATGGAGCGCATCATCATGGAACTCATTAACAAAGACATTGGGAACCTCCAAACACTTGACCCGACCTAATTCAGCTTTGTTAAGGGCAGATCATGTCTACTAAACCTGGTGGACTTCGAGACAGTCACCAAGGCCATAGACAAGGGAAAGGTGGTTCACACAGCCTACCTTGACCTCGCCAAGGCTTTCGACACCATTCCCCACTCGGGTATTACAGAAAAACTCACCAGCCTGAACAGAAACCCCTACGTCACGAGATGGGCTGCCAACTGGCTTAGAGACAGAACTCGCACAGTAAGAATAGCGGGCTCCAGGTCAGACTCTAAACCAGTCACAAGTGGTGTCGCAAGGCTCGGACCTGGGACCCCTACTGTTCGGCAATACTTCTCAGAAGTACATGCAACCACAGGAGGACTTTGGCTAACCAAGTTCGCTGATTACTGCACAATGGGAGCCATAATTGACTCTCCGGCTGACACGGACATCCTCCAAAATGGCCTTACTGAGACGGACACCTGGTGTCAAAGTCATGGCCTCAAGCTAAATGCCAAAAAATGCATAGTCATCCCATTTGGGAAAAACAAAACACCCACGAACTGCCACATACGTGGCAGCCCCCTTAATACAGAAGAGGTAATAAGAGATCTGGGGACCCAGGTAGATGATAATCTCTCCTTTGACAATCATATTGCCAAAGTAGTTAGGAAATCCTTCTATGTGGCCCATCTAATTACTAAAGGGTTCGCATCTAGAAATAAAGAGGTTATAGTGCCCCTCTACTCGTCACTCATTAGACCCATCATAGAGTACTATGGCCCATTCGGGATGTACCTCATAAGACACTTCCAACAGCTGGAAAGACAACAAAAGTACCACACCAAAAAGATTACTGGTTTCAAACATATGTCATATGCAGCCCGACTAAAAAAACTCCGGTTGTACTCAGTGGCATATTGCTTACTCAGAGGTGATCTCTGCCTGACTTACTAAGCTATGTCCAACTCAGAATTGATGGACATGCTCCACCTAAAGAAATCCAAGTCACTGTGAGCCACGTGCTCTAGTGAGCTAAACCTCGCCACAACAATATATAGAACATGCTGGAGGGATAGATTCCTGTCACAGAGACTCCCCATGCTTTGGAACAGAATTCCAAATTACATCAGGCAAAGTCCCTTACTAACACTCTTCAAGAGAAACCTTAACGAGTGGATGGGTAACAGAAAATACACCCCTGGGATCACTTCATTGGCTCTGCTTGACAGAGGATCAGTTAATTAATCAATGGGGCAGCGAAAGCCAACACACTCTGGCTAGGCTTATAAATGCCCTTCAGGCAGACAGCTTAGTACCTACCTATAAAGTCTCCTAATTACTGACTGAAAACACATCTACAAGCTTCAATGACTTATGTAAATATAATATGAGATGCCTGCTGTCCATTAGAAAGTCAGGCCTTTCCCACTTCCTAGTTCTGTGCTCATACTTCACAGTGATACCCAGAACAGCAAATGCTCCATTCAAGTCAATGACACTGATTACATAACAGTCCTAAAATTACCACAGCTTACTTTTTACAGCAGCTAAGACCCCAATCAACTAAGAGGAATTCTGTTACGCTGAAATTTTATCAAAAGCAAGCACAGTATTTCTTAAAATTAATCGATTAAGCTCCACATATTTAAACAGACCACATCCATGTCCCATCCCCACACCAAGCACTCTCTCATGAAATCTGACAATCGAGCCAAAAAAGGAAGTTATGTACTCACCATAACGTTCCATCTGAGTAGGTAAATTCATTTGTCAGCAACCTGTGGGTATTGGATCCAAATCGGATCCGAGCCGGCAACTTTATTCAGCTAAGATCCGAGCTCCAAGCTCCTCCCTCTTACCCATAACCCCCTGCCATCCTTCTCTGTCCTCAGATCGAGTTTGCTTTAGCATTATAGAATACTACAACCAAAGGATCAACTAAACATGTTAACCTGATGTCATCTGGTACAGGAAGCACAAAGATCCTAAAAGGACGAACTACAGAGGGGGACGGGGAGGGTTGGTTGGTTGCTGGCAAATGAAGTTACCTACTCAGATGGAACGTTATGGTGAGTACATAACTTCTTTATCTGAAGTAGTTAACTTCATTTGTTCATCAACCTGTGGGACAGAGTCCCCAGCTACCAAAAAAAACTTGGGAGGTCCTCATGGAAGAATATTCCGGAGCACTGCAGAGCCAAAGGACGCCCTCCCTCTGGAAATTATATCCAGCTTGTAATGGATAATAAAAGTATGGGATGAAGCCCAAGTGGCCACTGAACAAATGACATCCAAGGACACTCTGGACCAAAAGGCAGCAGAAGTGGAAACCGAGTGGAATGGGCGTGAACTCCGACAGGTTCTGGTCAGCCAGAACTCTTATATGCAAGAAGTATACATTGTG
>NC_056729.1:501851165-501873665 GCF_019279795.1 Protopterus annectens | reverse complement strand
TGCTGTAAGAATAAAAATAAAAAAGCAAACGAAGTAGTTTGTTCCAATTACAAAAATGTTAGTCAGTCCTCGTATATAAACTAATATAAGTGGCCTTTGAAGACTTCACTCAGAGGGCAAACAGCTACGGAAAGATGCAACACATATTTATTAATGAAACAAAGAGGGTTACCAGCAGATGTGTCTCATTTCCTCATTTCCAAATGTGGAAACTCATCATAGAGTGCTGCACAGCAAAATTTGTCACCAATACACAGGTGACTTTTTTTTTCTGCAAACACTTTCCGAATATTCCAACTGCATGTCAGCTTTTCTGCACATGAGATTGCGTCTCCCTTGCTAATCCAGTTCATTTTCAGTGTAAATTAGCATCTGCCCAGACAGTTTTTTGCCCATACAAAAACAAAGCAAACACAAAAATAACGCATAAGTTCATAGAGAAGATGACCTGGGTCAAGGAGACACACAGGCAGATAAAAGTATTTTCAGTCTATCAGAAGTTAAATTTAAACATCCTGCTGGTGGCACCTGTGATGCCAAAACATCTAGAAATATATACAGGTACAAAACAGTGCCTGCCATCTGTTCCCTGGCTCATTCCTTAATTTGACATGGAGTCAATGCAGCTTAAGAGTAGCTAGCCTCCTTGTGGATAGCAGTAAAAGGGCAGGATACATATGTCAATCCAACTGCATGTCAATTGGGGAACACCATTTAAGACAACATATCTCACTGAAAAAAGATTTAATGCACACTTACTGTATGACATTTTAGCACATATTGTTATGTGCTACAAAATAACACAGTTGGCCAATAACAAGCTGTTTCCTGCATTATGACAAAGAATGCTGTGACAGTATCAACTGTAACTACAGGGGTCCAGGAGTAGCCCAATGGTATACAGGGAGAGTTTAGTCAGTCATACTGGTGACCCAAATTTAAGCAGAGGTCTAGGGGCCACAGGACAAACAAGGAATGGGAAAGACTGAAGGTTCAAAGCCATTTTCGTCTTCATGAAGGGGTGGTGGGAAAACATTTTTTGCTTACTCTGCAAGTCCCCGATATTGGTCAGAAAACACTACGACAGGAAAATATAATTAAGTAATAATAAATGATGTACACAGAGGGATATTGGGAGTCCAAATGGAGAGAGAATTCAGCAAACAAAGGAGAGTATTATTGCTGAAACTGAGTTCAACCTCAAGTCTTGGTGAATACCTTCGTGAGATGTACCCTGTTTTTTCACAAAATCTCACCAAGACGACACTGATATACAGACTGTATGTATATAGCATATATCAACAGGCTAAAAATTAAGAGAGATAACCGGGTGCACAAGACCCAAGATAAAAAAGTGCCCAATCCTGGTAGGCACACTGGTGCCAGGAATGGAAAAGAAGACAGTGTAGAATCCTCAAAATACGGAAACATTCCTACAATGGGGCCAAGCCAGGCTCAGGGGGAGGATAGCCCCCCTGTTGCAGAAGAAAGTAGTAGTCCACAAAAAACACAAAAACTGATAGGCCAAAAAGCCATAAAGATGATAAAGTGGACTACTGAGGATAACAAAGAAATTATGTATGGTTACTATTTTGCAAAAAGCCCATAATTTCCAGACAAAAGATACATGAAATGACTAAGAGAGAATTAAGGGAAAGAACAATACTTCCACAAGAAAAACTGACAGAAGCTTCGAATAAAAATTTTTATTCATCAATACAACAGATTAGTGAAAAACAACATACAGATAAAGAAATTTTGATTTGTTTGGAAAAAGAAGCATCTGAGAGTGCAAAAATATAAACAACAAAACCTATACATTTTTGAAAAGTATACAAAATAAATATGGACATGGGAAAGAAAGAGAAATTTGATATGGTGCAATATTTATGCAAAGGAAAAAGCAAAATGAATCAATATAAAGAAGGCAGCCCCAAAGATATTCAAAAAGAAATACAGGCAAAGGCATCCAGATTTGGAAAATTTCACAATAAAAAATATCACAAAGATGGAATGTAGATTAGTAAAGTAGAAGTTAAAAAAAACAGAAGTTGAAGTTATGGAGTGTCTGCGAAGAGAAGGATTTGGTGTAGAAGGCCTAACACAGGTTACAACACAGCATGATGGAGTGAGTCCCCAAAGTAAGGAGAAGCAGGAAGATCAGGAGACATCTGAAGAAGAAATATGGACAAGGGAAAGAAAAAGAGATTTAATATGGTGTAATATTTACGCAAAGGAGAAAGCAAATCTAACCAATACAAAAAGAGCAGCAACAAAGATATTTGAAGAGAAATAAAAGCAAAGGAATCCAGACATGAAAAAACTTTACAATACAAAAAATAAGACAAACAGGAAAAGTAGAAAAGGAGATTAGTAATGGAGAAGTTAAAGAAATAGAAACTGAGGTTATGTAGTACTAGAAAAGTGAAGGATTCAGTGTAGAAAATGTAGAAAATCTAATTCAGAAAGCATCACAACAGGACAGAGCAATGGATATCCAAATTAAGAGGAAACAAGTGGAACGGGAAGCAACTGGTCAGGTGCCATATGAAGATATTTTGGAGCCTTCCACAGGAAAACAGTATAAATGTTTACTTGAAAAAGAAACTGGAAACTGTGGCAACTCTGACACAGTCAATGTTGAGGAGTAATAGGCCAATGAGTTCCCATATGACAGAGCAACGGATGGCACAGGATGAAATTGAAGAGAATGTGTCACAGGAAGATGCTATAGAACTTTCTATAGAACGCCTGCAGAAAATGGAAAATAAAATATGTGCCCTCAGTTTAGAAGAAAATGAGCTAAGAGAAGAGTTGCTTGATTTAATAGACATATTAAGATCAATGAAAGAAATATTCTGCAGAAGGTCAATAAAACCCCAGAAGTTTGATAAAACAAAACACAGTAATTAAGACTGCCCATAGAGGTCCATGCAACATAACAGAAGTAAACAATATATACTACTGTGCAGCTAAATTAAGAACTTATAAAGTTCTACCACAAGAACACATGGTAGTGAGGGAAAGGAAGGGGAGAAATCGAATACTATCATGGAAGTATCGAATAGAGAAAACTATAAAGCAATTAAGACAAGAATTGTTAAACTATAGAAGGAGGAACAGATCAACAAAAATACTAAGAAAGACAGACATGATAAAAGCAACACGCAGTATTAGAACAGACCAGAATCTATCATGCACTATCGCAAACAAACTTAAAATTTCAAAAAACTTACTAGATACACAGATAAATATAAAGGAAAAGCACAATAAGCAATTTCTTGATGACCCAAACAAGTTTTAGAGAATTGGGAAACAAGGTAAAAGGAACTGGAAGACCACAAAAAAAAAAAAAAAAAAAAAAAAAAAAAAAAGAGAAGAAACAAGATACATTTTGGAGAAGTATCTATGAAGATCCCGTGGAACACAACAAAGATGCTAAATGGAAAGAAGAAGTAAAAGAAAGAATAAGAAGTTTAAAGGTACAGGATATGAAACGGAATGAAGCAACAGCCAGAGAGAATGAAACAAAGTTAAGAAATAGCTCTAATTGGAAAACCCCAGGCCCAGATGCAGTACCCAACTTCTGGCTAAAAGTATTAGCATCTTTCCACAAACACTTACCCATGAGTAAGAATTATTTATATGTGCACCCGGAACAGACACCAACCTGGCTAACAACAGGAAAAACAATGTTCCTACTTAACAGTGAGCCTGGAAGCTACCCTAAAAATTATAGACCAATAAAAACAAGTCGCCTCACAGCAAGACGTTGTCCCGTTCGATTCTCAGCTAGAGCGTCTTCTGTGTGGAGGCATGCGTGAATGGGTGTACCTTCGTTGAAGGTTGTGCGACAGGGCTGGTAACTCGGCACGTAAAAATCCACTACCAAACATTAGCGGACCGGAGTTCTGCTGTGGCGATCCCTAACCGGGATAAGCCGAAAGACACAACAACATGTATCTACCATAACGTTCCATGTTAGTTGTCGTCTTCTCGCCTTCTTTCTTGCTGGTTGGGTTCGGAGCCGATCCTCGGCTCCGACTTGGCCATCTTCAAAAGCTCGAGAGCTGCTTACTGGCTCGAGGCCCCCTATATCCCATGATGCCTGGCACTAGATACCCAGATCTCATTTGGTAAGTCTAACTGCAGACATAACAATAAATTAATGCTATCCTAGAATGCATAATTCCTACTGGGGAGACTACCAAGCAGAAGGAAATAGCCAGAGAAGACTCTGCCAGTGCAAAAACAAGGGGAACTCTTCTCGGTCCACTAGGATAGGGGGATGGAGGGTGGGGCTTAAGAGAAGGAGAAGAAGACAACTAACATGGAACTTTATGGTAGGTACATAACTTCTTTATGTTAAGTTGTCTATCTCGCCTTCATTCTTGCTGGTTGGGACAGCGACCCTAGCACCTAAAATCCTGAGTGGCTCATCGGAAAAGACTCTTCAGAACAGTGGAACCAAAATCAGCTCTGCTCCTGGAAACCAAATCCAATCTGTAATGGGAAATGAAAGTATGTGGGTTGGCCCATGTAGCCACAGCACAAATAGATTCCATGGGCAACCTAGCCTGAAAAGCCATTGAAGTGGCTAAAGCTCTGGTGGAGTGACCTTTTGGTTTGACCGGTAATTCTTTATTCCTGAGTTGGTATATGAACGTCATGATAGAAGACAACCACCAGGATAAGGTCACCTTGGAGACCGGAAGCCCCTGTTTACCTACTGCATAAGACAGGAACAGTTGATCCGATTTTCTGATGTCTTTGGTTCTATGTAAATAAAAGCGTAGTTGCCTGTGAACATCTGACTGATGCAACTTATACTCCGCCATGTTGGAGTGGTTAGGGAAAAACACAGGAAGGTCTAAGGACTGATTCAAGTTACTCTCTGAAGAGCCCTTAGGAAGGAAGGAAGGAAGGAAGGATTAGTCCTCAGAGCAACCCTGTCATTGTGGAACACGAGGTATGGAGGTCGGATAGAAAGAGCCTGTAGTTCCAAAACTCTTCTGGCTGAAGTAATAGCTACCAGAAAAAGGGTTTTCCAAGATAAGAACTTCAGTGAACAAGAAGCTGCAGGTTTGAAAGGGGGCAAAATTAGCGAAGCTAAAATCAAATTTAGATCCCACGGTGGTGGAGGATCTCTCACTGGAGGCCTGAGCAGAGTGGTTCCTTTTAGAAAGGCTTTACAGAGCTTATGGGACATGATATTGTTTTCCAATAGGCCAATGTGAAAATTTGAAATTGCTGCTAACTGAACTCTAATTGTAGCGGAAGTGGACCCAGCATGGAAGAACTGCGCAAGAAATTCCAAAATGGAGTGTACGGGGGCTGAAAAGGGGTCAATACTTTTTGCCTCTGCCCAGGAAGAAAAACGTTTCCACTTACTAGCTAAGTTTTTCTGGTTGTAGACTTGTGTGACGACAAAAGGATTTCACGCACAGAGGGGGAGATATCTGGGAGCCTGGCTAAGGTTGGAAGTGGAGCAGCCACGCTGTGAGCTGGCGAGAGTGCAGGGATTGGTGCAGCCCACCCGATTGATGAATCAGGAGGTCTGGAACTAGGTCTAGAGTCCAAGGCTGTTCGAGAAGACAGCAATGCAGGAACGGAAACCATATTTGTCGAGGCCAGTAAGGGGCAATGAGGATCATTTTGCAACCCAAAACAGTAGCCTTCTGAATTAACTTCGGTATGAGGGGGAAAGGAGGGAATACATAAAGAAGTCCCTGGGGCCAATTGTGAACTAGAGCATCTCTGGGGGAATGCCCGGGAAGTGGAAGGAGAGAGAAGAAGTTGCTGCACTTGCTGTTGAAGGGAGTTGCAAAAAGGTCGCAGCAAGGTTGGCCCCATCTGCGGAAGATTTGGTCTGCAATTACCTGGTTCAGAGACCACTCGTGAGGCATGAGAAAAAGAAGTTGTCTTACCATAACGTTCCATGTGAATTGTTCATCTCGCCTTTGTTCTTACGCATGGGTTCGGAGCCGATCCTTGGCTCCGAGACGGCCACTTCTACAGCTCTGCATCTTGAGAAAGCTCGAGGCACAGTCCTATCCCACAATCCCCTAGTGCTAACTCTCAGATCTAGTTTGCTAACACCAGAAGATAACAATGCGCCCCAGGCACTAGCAGTAATTTAAAGATAAGGGGCAGCAATGCCCAAAAAACAGCTAGATAATGAAAGGAGTACCCTGACAACAGAAGCAGCCAGAGACTAACAGAAGGTGTTGAACACAAGCTGAATTGGAATCCAAATCATCCCGTTCTCCGAAAAAAAACATAGGCCGGGGGATGGAGGGTGGGTAGTAAGAACAAAGGCGAGATGAACAATTCACATGGAACGTTATGGTAAGACATAACTTCTTTATGTGAAATTGTTCAATCTCGCCGTTTGTTCTTACACATGGGTAGCATCCCTAGCTCCTTTACCCTGGGTGGCTCATGGGAGAACATTCCTGAGAACCGTGGAACCAAAAAGGCCCTATCTTTGGAGTTCTTGTCCAACTTATAATGGAGAATGAAGGTATGAGGTTTCGCCCAGGTTGCTGCTGCACAAATAGTATCCAACGGCAAACGGGCTGCATGGGCTAGAGATGTGGCCATAGCCCTGGTAGAATGAGCCTTGGGTTGAAAAGGTTAATTGTTGTTTCGTCTGTGAATAGGTAAATTTAATACAATCTGTCAGCCATTTAGACAAGGTAACTTTGGTAACCGCCATACCTTTTCTTTGGTCAGCAAAGGATATAAATAGTTGGTCTGATTTTCTGTCATCTTTTGTCCTTTGCAAATAAAATCTGAGTTGTCTGTGGACATCTAACTTATGTAGCATATATTCCAATTTGTTAGTGTGATCTTTGAAGAAGATGGGAAGTTCGATGGACTGGTTAATATTTGAGAGTGAACAAACTTTTGGGAGAAAAGACGGATTGGTGCGTAATGTCACTCTATCAGAGTGGAAAACGAAGTAGGGAGGTTGAACAGATAGCGCGTGTAATTCCGAAATTCTACAAGCAGAGGTTATAGCCACCAAGAATAATGTTTTCCATGACACGAACTTAAGAGAGGCTGTGGAGGCTGATTCAAGAGGGGGTAACATTAACTGGGATAAAATTAAATTAGGATTCCAAGGAGCAACTGGGTTACGAATGGAAGGGCGGAGGTGAAAGGTGCCTTTCAAAAACGCCTTGCAAAATCTGTGGGACATGATGGAAGGATTTTTGTAGCCCACATGAAAGTTCGATACGGCCGCCAGTTGGACTAACTGTGGACGATGATGCTCCTTCTTCAAAGATCTTAGACAGAAACTCCAAAATTTTGTGTAACGGCGCTTCTGTTGGATCTAATCCTTGTTGTAATGCCCAATAAGAAAAACGTGTCCACTTGCTCCAATAAGTCTTTGTAGTGGATTGTTTAAGAGAGGAACAATTATACGTTTAACCGCAGGGGACAAAAAGCTTGACCTGGCTAGGATGGGAAGAGGAGCAGTCAAGTTGTCAATTTTAGGGCCTGCAGGGATAGATGAGGGGCTCCTGACGCATGGGTCAAAAGGTCTGGAACTGGGTCCAGAATCCATGGCTCCTCCATTTGATGGGCCTGAAGAAAGGGGAACTAGATCTGTCGAGGCCAGAATGAGGCTATTAGAATTATGGTCCTTTCCAGACGTTTGGCTTTCTATAGAAACCTTGGGATTAACAGAATGGGTGGAAAAGCATACAGGAGACCCGGGGGCCAATCGTGAACCAGTGAATCTCTGGGGACACTCCCTGGTGAAGGCAGAAGGGCAAAGTAGCTTCTGCATTTGGCATTCATCGGCGATGCAAAAAGGTCGCAGCAAGGCTGGCCCCACTTGCGGAATATCGCTTCCGCCACTTGAGATTTCAGAGACCACTCGTGAGGTAACAGGATGGCTCTGCTCAACCTGTCCACAATTACGTTGGACGTCCCAGGAATGTGCGTTGCTATCAGAAAGCGTCCGGTGGAGACAGCCCATTGCCAGATCCTAAGGGCCTCTCTGCATAGTGGATAAGATCTTGCTCCTCCTTGTTTGTTGATGTACCAGACCACTGACATGTCTGTCTGGACTGCCACTGTTCCTTGAGGTAAGATGCCATGAAAGTGTTGCAACGCTAGAAACACCGCTCTTAGCTCTAGAACATTGATGTGCAGTTTGCATTCTGTTCTGGACCATTGACCTTGGACCGTCTTTCCCTGGAATAAGCCCCCCCACCCAATCAGGGAAGCGTCTGTGGTTACTGTCGCTATTGGGGTTGGCAGGGTAAATGGCCGACCTTGTATCAAGTCTTAAGATAGCATCCACATCGTAGATACTGCTTGCAGCAGGATGTGATCAGAATTTCGTGTGATAACGGCAGGTGCTGATAGGACCACTGGGTGAACAGTAGCCATTGTAGGATCCTCATGTGCATTCTTCCTAGAGGGACTGCAACCAGTGCAGCTGACATTAATCCCAGGACTCTTAAAACCTGTTTTGCTGTAGCTTTTGTCTTTTGAAGGAGTATTGCAATTTGCTCCCTTAGTTTTGAAACCCTTTCTGGAGGATGTTTGACCGTGACCAAGGTAGTGTCCAGTTCTACCCCTATAAATGAGATACGCTGTGATGGCGATAAAGAAGATTTTTCTAAATTGATTGTAACACCAAGACGGGAACAAAGACTGATTGTGTAATCTCTTGCTTGGAGCAGATGATACTCGGTGGTGGTGGAGAGGAGCCAGTCGTCTAGATACGGAAACACCCGGAATCCTTGTTGTCTCAAGTGAGACACTACTACTGCCATACACTTGGTGAACACCCTGGGGGGCTGAGGTGAGGCCAAACGGCAGAGCCCGAAACTGAAAATGACTGGCTCCTAGCCGGAAGCGCAGGAATCTCCTGGACGGTCTGGCCATTTTATATGGTAGTCGCGTCCTTGAGATCTATAGAGCACATCCAGTCTCCTTCCTGTAGAAAAGGGAGGATTGACTGTAGCGTGACCATCGAAACTTCTCCTTCTAGCGAAGGTGTTTAATCTGCTGAGATCCAGAATTGGTCTCCAGTCCCTTGTCTTCTTTGGAACTAAAAAGAACCTTGAGTAAGTTCCGGATCCTATTTGGTCTGCCGGGACTGTTTGGATGGCTCTTTTCCTGAGCAGCTTCTGGATCTCTAAGGCTGCCTGATTCCGCAGATTGGGTGGAACGTCTGGGAATCTTTTGGTGGTAGGGGGAACGTTTATGAATTTTATGTCGTAACCTCTGGTAATTATATTTTGTACCCACGCATCTGAGGTTAAATTTCGCCAGGCCAGCGGGTACAAAGTTAAGCGTCCCCCGACTGCCTCCAGAGCAGGACAGTCGGGCCTCCTCTCAGGAGTGCTGGAAAGGCTTGCCAGAGAAAGTATCTCTGTCGCCCTGGTTTTGCGGACCCCCTCCCTGCCGTTTGGACGGCGTCTTCCATTTCTTTCCCCTCCTCTGCCTCTGGAAGGGGCATTATCACTCTGTGTGGACTGAAAGGAACTCTGTCTCTTACGGAACCACATCTTTCCGCCTCTTTGCCCTTTGGGGTATGGTCTGGAAGGGGCGGAAAAACGGACTCCTACAGCAGATAGGGTCTTCCCTTCTTGCTCACACCTAGTGAGGGTCTCCTTTACTTTGGGGCCAAAAAGAGAGGCACCATCAAACGGGACGTTAGTAAAAGAAGACTTGAAGGATTCCGCAAAGGAGCACAGCCGCAGCCAGGATTGTCTCCTAAGAGCAATCACTGAAGCTGCCGCTCTACTCGCACCTTCGGCCACATAAGAAATGAGCCTCATGGAGGAGTTTACTACAGAGTTAAGGGTATTAAGTTGCGCTGTCACTTTCTCGGTAATAGCAGCATCTGTATGACCCTGGAGAGCATCTCAGAGTTCCTTGAGGAGATCCCTCTGTAAACACGTAAAATGCGTCAAGTAGTTCAGCGATCGCATGGAAAAAGTCACTGAACTGAAAACGCGCTTCCCATATCTGTCCATCGTCCTGGAATCCTTATTAGGAGGATGGACAGCGGAAGAGGACTCTGACATGTCCTTCTTAGTGGCTGCCGCCACCACCATAGTATCCACTGGAACACCCTTGGTAAGAAAACTCTTGTCCTGGGGGGCTGTTATGAACTTATTCGGCCTGCGGGGAACTGGTTCCACCGTGTCAGGTGTCTCCCAAGCCCTACGAGCTATCAAGTCCATAAGTTCGTCAAAGGGAGGGGTCACCCAGGAGGTAGAAGGTAGAGCCCCGAATGCCTTCAGCAATACTGATTCATCCACAGAAGGGTTAAGTGGCTGCCAATCTCACCTCTGTTTTAGGATCTCCAGGATGTCCCCAAAGGAGACATCCTCCGAGGGGGACCGTGGGGACCATTCTGCTTCATCTAAATCTGTACCTGATGTAAGAGATTCCTGTGGGGAATCTATGTGCCTTCTCTTGCACAGTCTTTTCCTTGGTACTTCTTCAGATGGGGCTTCTGGAGAAGCGTCCGAGGAACCGGGAGCACCCTTCTGGGGCAACTGAGGCATTGGGTCTCGACGCTTAGCAGGAGCAGAGGATACAGAAGTTGAATGTGGACCCTTAGGGGGAGGAGAAGAAGAATCTGATGAGATATGTGTCTGTTTCGACAAAACCTTCCTCATGGCGTCGAAGGCACCGGTACCCGGATCCGAAGACCTTCCTGGTTTCGAGAAACCAGGAACAATCCCCGAGACTGGGGGTCCGGGCTCCGATCCAAAGGACGGTGCCGAACTAATCTGAGCCAAGGCTCCTAGGGAGAGAGTCGGTACCGACATCTCTGTTCGACTGTCTGCCCTGGAACCAAGGAACGATAGTTGGCTCCGGGACCCCTCTATCAGTTTCGAGGGCGTCGAGGTCAACGGTACCGAAAGCACAGCTATAGGCTTCGGTATCGATGGTTCTACCATCATCGGAACTTCGATTCTCTGCTCCAAAGACTCGACAGGTCTCGGAGGAGGAGCAGATGACCCAGGGTGGGCTTCGAGTTTCGAAACCAGCTGGGACGAAACTTGGATCAATTTAGAAAGGGCCGAGTTCTCCATTAACTTCTGTATCACTCGATCCACATCCGAATCAGATAAGGGTCTCGAAGAGCGGGTCGAAGGGGCCGAAGTCGTCACCGAGTGAAGGATCGATGGCGGCGGAACCTCCGAGACCGGCTCCAAGACCGGAGTCTCGATCAAAGATATACATTCGACAAATGACTCCGAAGTCTGTGGAGCCGGTGTATGAATCTTAATAGAGGTGCTCGGAGCCGATGACTTTGGCTCCGACACTCTCGAAGACTTGGACCCCTTCGAAGACTTGGATACCAATTCAGCCTGGTCAAGGGCCTCCTGAAATTCGGGCTTTAATAAACCCCTGTCTACAAACTTCCTGCTTCTCTCCATCATGACCCTCCCACTGAAGGAATGACAAATAGAACAGTCCTCCTGTAAGTGAAGAGGCCCAAGACAGTAGACGCAGGAAGAGTGGTGATCCGTGATGGACATTTTCTGTCTGCATAGACATTTCTTAAAGCCTGATTTTTGCTTCTCAGTCATGTTCAAAAATTAGACATATACCTATAAAAACCTGAAAACAAGAAAATATCAAGGTATCACTGCACACAAAAAAGTAAGGACTTAAGCTTAAGCCTTTCTAAAGAAAAAACACCTGTTAAAAGACAGGATAATAGGCCTGAAAATTGCCTTAGAAAAGTTATAATATAACAACAATAATAAGAAGAATATATAACTCCCTGTAACTACACTAGTAAAAGACTAATAGACTAATATATATATAACTATCTATACTAATAAAGAAAGTTATGGAAAAACTTCGAAAAACAGAAAAAGTTTACTGGCCCGAGCTTCTGCGATGCATCTGCTGCCACGGCAAACTAGATCTGAGGGTTAGCACTAGGGGATTGTGGGATAGGACTGTGCCTCGAGCTTTCTCAAGATGCAGAGCTGTAGAAGTGGCCGTCTCGGAGCAGAGGATCGGCTCCGAACCCATGCGCAAGAACAAACGGCGAGATTGAACAAATTCACATTTGCTCTGCTCAGTTTGTCTGCTATGACGCTGGACCTCCAAGGGATGTGCGTTTGAATCAGAAACTGTTGGGAAGAGATCGCCCACTGCCAGAGTCTGAGTGCTTCTTGACATAGGGGGTAGGGATCTGGTTCCACCCTGCTTGTTGATGTACCACACTACGGACATATTGTCCATCTAAACTCTAATGGTCCTGGTAGGAAGAGAGTCCTGAAGAGCCTGCAACGCTAAGAGCACGGCCCTCATCTCCAAGACATTTATGTGCAGATGATACTCGTGAGGTTGCCAGGTGCCTTGGACTGTTCTGCCCTGATAATGCCGCCCCCACCCGATCAGGGAGACGTCCGTGGTCACTGTAGCCACTGGAGGGGGGGAGAACAAATGGTCTGCCGTGAAGCACTGATGTGGAGATAATCCACCACGCAAGATGCTTCTTGCATGCCGGAGTGATCATAATCATGTAAGACATGGGAAGTTGCTGAAAGGACCATTGGGTGAAAAGAAGCCACTGGAGGATCCTCATGTGAAAACAAGCTAGAAGGACAAGTACGATCGCTGCTGCCATGAGACCTAGCATTTGAAGGACAAACCTGGCTTGAATCCGTTTGCATGCTAATAAAACCATGACATGCTGATGAGTCACTAACACCCTATCTGGTGGGAGGCTCGCTAACATGTCTTTGGTATTTAAATTTGCGCCTATAAAGGTGATAGACTGACAGGGCGACAATGCAGACTTTTCAAAATTTATTGGGATACCTAGCCTGGAGCAAGTATCGGTGGTGCAGTCTCTGGCTCGCAGAAGGTGATGTCTGGTGGTAGCAGTGAGGAGCCAGTTGTCGAGATATGGAAACACCTGGAATCCTTGCCGTCTCAGGTGAGCGGTAACTACTGCCATACATTTGCTAAACACCCTGGGGGCTGTGGGTGAGACCAAAGGGCAGAGCTCTGAATTGATAATGGCTGGCTCCCAGCCAGAAGCGAAGGAATCTTCGGGAGCGTCTGTCCATTTTGATGTGGTAGTACGCATCCTGAAGATCTATGGAGCACATCCAATTGTCCTGACCCAGAAAGGGTAAAATGGACTGAAGCGTGACCATCTGGAACTTCGTTCTTTGTACAGACTTGTTTAGTCTGCTGAGTCCCAAAATGGGTCTCAAATCTCCTGTCTTTTTTGGTACCAAAAAGAACCTTGAGTAAATTCCGGATCCTTGTTGGTCTGCTGGGACTTGCTGGATGGCCCTTCTTCTTAGCAGTTTTGAGACCTCTTGCACTGCTTGGTCCCTTAGATTGGGTGGAACATCTGGAAGGGACTTGTTTGACCTTAAGGGGGTGCGAACGAAGGGAATTCTGTAGCCTCTGGATATGACGGACTGTACCCATTTGTCTTGAGTTATGTCTTGCCAGGCTCTTGGGTACAGCGATAATCTTCCCCCGACTGCCTCCAGAGGTGAGCAGCCGGGCAACCCTTCAGGGATGCTGGAAGGGCTTGTCAGAGAAAGATTCTCTGCTGCCCTGGTTTTGCGGACCCCCTCTGCCACAAGGGCGTCTGTTATTGTTCCCTCCTCTGCCCCTGGAAGGGAACTCACCACACGGGTCCGTCAAGGCTCCTTGGGATTTCCGGAACCACATCTTCCCACTCTTCTGACCCTTAGGATATGGTCTGGAGGGAGTGGAAAAACGGATTCCTACAGCAGACAGAGTCTTGCCTTCCTGCTCAAACCTGGCAAGGGTATCTTTCACCTGTGATCCGAAGAGAGAGGAACCATCAAATGGGGTGCTGGTGAAAGACGCTCTGAAAGGTTCCGCAAAGTTACATAGCCGCATCCAAGCGTGCCTCCTTAGGGCCACGCCTGTGCCTGTGGCTCTACTCGCCCCATCGGCTGCATACGAAATGAGCCACATGGAGGAGTTTACCACTGAATTCAGAGTCACCAGCTGGGAGGCTGCCTTAGCCTGGGCCCCCTCAGCTGATAGCTCTTGGAGGGTATCTCCAAGCTCTTTCAGGAGATCCCTCTGAAGACGGGTAAAGTGGCACAGGTAACTCAGGGACCGCATGGAAAAGGTCACTGAAGAAAACATCCACTTCCCATATCTGTCCATCGTCCTGGACTCCTTGTTAGGGGGATGGACAGATGAAGTTTCAGCCAACTCCTTCTTTGTGGCAGCTGCTACCACCATGGCATCAACGTGGACACCCTTGGTCAAGAACTGTTTGTCCTGCTGGGCAGTAATGAACTTGGCAGGTCTTCTAGGGGTCAGTTCCACTGTGTCTGGAGTCGTCCACGCCTTTCGAGCCACCACAGACATCAGTGGGTTGAAAAGCGGAGACACCCAGGAGGTGTAAGGTTGGATTCAAACGCATCCAGGAATACCGACTCATCCTCGGAAGGGCTTAGGGTAGTCCAGTTTCCCCTCTGCCTAAGCATCTCAAGGATATATGAGAAGGAGACATCTTCAGAGGGGCATCTTGGGGACCCTTCCGCCTCCTCTAAGTCGGTATATGATGTGACAGACTCGGGGGAGTCAACATGCTTCCGCTTGCATTTTCTCTTGCGAGGTGGCTCCTCCCAAAGGGGTGTCCTGGAGCGCTGTATCCCCACGCTTGGGGTCTGGAAGAGGGGCATAGGGTGACGCAGGCACCCTAGGGTGAGGAGCCGATGGGGTCGATCGTGGGACTGACTCAGGGCCAGTACACTCATCACCTCGAAGGCGTCCCTGCCCGGATGCAGAGAAGGCTCAGGCTCTGAAGAAACCAGAAGCCCTCCCCGCACCGAGGGAGACTGCTCCGAGGCAGATGTGGGAGCCGAGCTCCCCTGCACCGAAGCACCGAGAGGGAGAGCGGGGTCGGACAAGGGTCCAATGCCACTCACCCCCTCGGAGCAGACGAGGGAGTCTCGGCGCCCAGATCCTTCCAGGGAAGGTACCATGGAAGGGATCAGAGCCGACGATGGAACCGAAAGAGAGGGTATCGGCGCCGACGGTTCCACGACTCGAACCCCAACGAACTCCGAGCTCATAGGAAGAGTCGGAGGAGGAATATCTACAGCTGTGGCCAGAGCAGACTCCTGATGAGGAGGGCTGGACAACATTTTGGTTAGGGCCTGCGATTTTAAGAGCCTAATGACCCACTCTTTCCAAGTCATGGTCCGAAAGTCTAGAGGACCGAGAAGGGTGGGATGAACTGTGACTACGCTCCAACTGGAGCAGGGGCGACTTCAGAGCCAAACGTATCGACTCCAAAGGAGGAGACCTGGATCTCTTTCGACTCTCAGCCGGCTCTGAAGACAGTGTCAGAGCCAACTGGGAGGGAGGGACATCGGTTCCAGCCGGAGCCGAAATGGATTGTGTGGTTTTACCCAATGATGACTCCAAACTGGGAGCCGACGGATTAGGTGGCCTGGAAGATTTTGCCGGCTGAGCCTTCGCTGGAGAATCTTGGGGTTTAAGCATACCCCTCAGAATTAATTTATATTTGCGCTCCTGCAGGACTCTTGGACTGAAGGCACGACAGATCGAGCAAGAGTCCTGCAGGTGCACAGCGCTCAGACAAACACGAAGTGTGACCACCTGTCAAAGACATCTTCTGACAGCATGAGTCACACTTCTCAAATCCGGACGGTTTTGGATCCTTGGACATCCTAGGGAGAAAACCAAGGACAAGTTTCCACACAGATGGTTAAGTTAACCAACAGTAAAAGTTAACACTCTACAGTTACCACAACCCACTACAAATACCACTACAACCAAAAAATATCTAAAACTATCACTAAACACTAACAGTGATTAATTAGAAGAAACATTTTTTTTATTTATTTATTTTTTTTAAAGGGAGGTAGAAAAGAAAGGTTAAGCTCTAACTTAAATGGAAAGAACCTTTCTGTGGAAAAGGGAGAAAAGGGGGGAGGGGAAACTCTCTAAAACGAGTTTCTTAAGGAATGGTAATGCTTATCTAGAAGAAAACTAGCTACAATACTAAAGTCTAACTAATGACTAATTCTACACTACCAATACAGATTTTTAACAAGAAAAAATACAATAATAACAGTAAAGCTTATACGACCTGAGCCAGTAAAACAACCTCGCAGCAGAAGCGGCAAACGAGATCTGGGTATCTAGCACCAGGCATCATGGGATATAGGGGAGCCTCGAGCCAGTAAGCAGCTCTCAAGCTTTTGAAGATGGTCGAGTCGGAGCCGAGGATCGGCTCCGAACCCAACCAGCAAGAATGAAGGCGAGATAGACAACTTAACATCTTGTATTCTGACGATCTATAAATTATACATGGGAACTGAAGCAGACAGAGTTTACAGTAATTTAGAAGAAGAAAACTCAGTTATGACAGTAGAAGAAAATGGCAATCAAAGAAAGTCATATGGAACAAAGGATCATTTGTTGTTAAATACAGTCATAGTGGAGAATTATAAAAAGGGGAAGAATCTAAGTATGGCATGGACTGACTACATAAAAGCATTTGATAGTATCCCGCATTCATGGATAAAAGAGTGCTTAAAATGTGTAAGATACACCCTATATTGATTGACTACATTACAGTGACCATGAAACAGTGGCAGACCACTTTGCAATTAAACCATGACAAAGGACAAATTATTATCCTAGGGATAAAATTCAAAGGGGGATATTCCAGTGTGACTGTCACCGCTGCTATTCTGTCTTGCCCTTAACCCATTAAGCTGCCTACTTAATAGCTTAGGCCATGACTGTAATTTGACTCCTAGAAAACAAAGTGTAAAGAATTCTCATCTTCATTTTGTCGATGATTTAACACTGTATAGCTCATCGGAGGAACTGACAGCACAACTGCAAGTTGTCAAAACTTTTTCAGATGATATAAGAATGTCATCTGGTCTTGATAAACATGCAAAAGCAACCTTTAAAGTAAGAAAACTGCAGCACCAGGAAAACATCAGTTTGGGACAAGAATGGATATAAAAGAACTTGAGCAAGAGGGAGTGTATAAATATTTGGAAATGAAGGATCAACAATAAAACATTAACAAATGCAAATAAAACTTAGTAAGGAATACTTTAGAAGACTTAAATTAATCCTGAAAAAAGTGCTGACATCTAGGAACAAAATCCAAGCTATAAACCAATTTGCTCTTCCTGTCCTAACTTACAGTTGTGGAGTGACTGACTGGCCCCAAACCGTACTGGATACATTAGATAAGAAAACAAGAAGGATGCTTCATGCTCACCAAATTATTTATAAAACTCAGTGTATACCAAAGATTATATATTCCCCATTCAGGAGGTGGGATGGGCCTCCTTGAAATTGGTTACATGTAAAAATCCGCAATCATGGGACTCAACACTTATCTGCTGACCTCACAAAACCCAAACGTAGTGAACGTTTTGAAACAAGAGGAGAATAAATCTAAGATGACTTCTAGCAGAAGCATATTGGCATCAAGCAAGAATGGAAATCAAACTAGAAATAGATCAAAATCAGGCAGCAAGTGAATGTGCCAAAAAACAAAAGAAAGAATATAAGGTGAAGAACCAGATGAGAAGGCAAGAAGTGTGGAAAATGCATAAATATAGTTGGCAAGTATAGAAAACTTCTAGAAGAAACTCATGTTGATCAGGAACGAACACAGGAATGGTTAAAGAGAGGCAAATTCAAACCAATAGATGAAAGGTTAATATTGGCAGCCCAAGATAGTGGGCTACATACATATTGGTTTACAAAGTTCATTGAACATGTGGGAGAAAGACAAATGTAAGTTTTGTAAAACCGAACTGGAAACAGTCGCACACATCGTTGCCGATTGTGACATACTAATAGCAGTAGGACTGTTAGGCATAATAATGTGGCAAGACTGTTGCACTGGAGATTGTGCAAACATTATGGCATTGAAGTGGCTGAAAAACACTGGAAACATGAGCCATAAAAAAGCATCATAGAAAATGCTGACGTTTATATCGTATGGGATCATCCATTACCAACGGTTCAAAAAACAGATGCTAGAAAACTGGATAACGTGGTCCATGAAAACAAAACAAAAGTAGCACTGATCATTGAAATCGCCACACCCAGTGACTACAGTTTCTTATGTACAGAGAGACACAAAGTCATAAAATATCAGGATCTGCAGGCAGAAATGAGAGCAATGTGGAAGAAAGATACTCAGACAGTTCCAATAGTAGCAGGAGCAACGGGTCTTATAAAAAGAATCTATAATCGTATTTAGATATGTTACCAATACATGTAATTCCGCAGGGATTTCAGGAGGAGTCATTACTGGGCACATTGCGGGTGCTGCAAACAGCACTTTTGGCTGATATCAAAGAATGAAACAATACTCATTTCATGAACTTTATTCATACTTAGACTTGGGAATGGGGTCCATTCCAGTCATGGTATTAGAAACCCAAAAGATCTGGAGAAATTAAAACAAGGATGTTGCAGTGGAAGGGTGAGCATTTAAAGGGGTGTTATAATGTGGTAAGACAACAGTAAAAAGACTCCCTTCACATACAAGCAGTTCTATATCAAAACAGTGCCTGCTAGACAGACATTTGGCATTTTGTGTGAAAATAATTGCCTAAATGCATTCTGCCCAAAACTATTACCTCTAATTTTCAGGTTGCACAACCTTATAAAAGATAAATACTTAGTTTTGCATAGAAAAAAATAAGTTATATCTTACCATAATGTTCCATCTGTGTTGTAGATCTTCATTCATTCATTACTGTTAGGACTTCGGTTCCATCCTCTGAACCTACACAGCCGTTACCAAGTTTGTGCCAGCCAAAAACTCTGAGCTAAGTCCTACCCACAATGCCCCTCTCAGTATCTTCAGATCAAGTTTGCCAGCCCTTATACTATAAGGAGGTTAATAATAATAATAGAAGGAGGCTCTGTCTGAGCAGATACTCTAAGTAATAAGTTAATCCAAAAGTCCACCAGGAGTCCAGGTAAGGGGAAGGAGGACGAGAAATAATGAATGAATGAAGATCTACAACACAGATGGAACTTTATGGTAAGACATAACTTCTTTATCTGATGTTGTAAATCTTCATTCATTCCTTACTGTTAGGACCAGAGGCCCCTGCTACTTCTAGTCCTGGGTGGCCTTAAGAAAGGATATTCCTGAGCACCATAGAACCAAAAGATGCTCTTCCCCTGGAGGCCAAATCCAATTTGTAATGAGTGATAACAGTATGTGCGCAGATATCATTCATAAAGGCTCTGGAGTGAAAGGCCACTGAGGTAGCTAGCGATCTAGTTGAGTGAGCCTTTATTTTGGAAGGCAAGGATATTTTGTTCTGTTGGTAGATGAAAATAATGATGTTTCTGAGCCAAGCAGATAAGGTCATTTTGGAAACAGACTTACCCATCCTGGGTCCTGCAAATGCTACAGACAGTTGATCCATTTTCCTGAGAGATTTTGTTCTGTCCAAGTAAAAACAAAGTTGCCTATGAGCATCAAGGGTATGGCAGAAGGTATTCCCCTTTATTGGAATGATGGGAAAAGAAAACAGGTAGGTCAATAGATTGCTTGATGGAAAAACAAAGAAATGACCTTGGGCAAAAAGGAGAGATTAGTACGGAGAGAAACTCTATCCTTGTGAAAAATCAAATACTCTCTCTTGACACTCAAGGCCTGCAACTCAGAAACTCTTCTCGCTGAGGTAAGGGCTACTAGGAGTAGGGTTTTTCAGGACAAAAATTTTATATCACAAGAATTAGAAGGGCTCGAAAGGAGGACTTGTTAAATGACTGAAGCAC
Organism: Protopterus annectens; assembly: GCF_019279795.1. NCBI lineage: Eukaryota > Metazoa > Chordata > Ceratodontiformes > Protopteridae > Protopterus > Protopterus annectens. The sequence continues at coordinate 501,853,844 of NC_056729.1, read as the reverse complement.
CAATGTCAAGTCCTATGGCTCTGTAGGGGGCTTGACAGGAGGTTTAGTATGTAATACTCCTTTCATGAAGGTTTTGAACAGTCGGTGTAACATAACTGAGGAACTGTCGATTGCAAATTGGCCTCTATGGGGGACCAAGTGCCTTGGACTGTTCCTCCCTGGAAATGCCCCCCCACCCTAACAGGGAAGCACCTGTGGTCACTGTGGCCCTGGGCAGGGGAAGACAGAATGGTCGACACCAAAGATTTGTTTCTGGCTTCATCCACCATAGCATTTCTTTCTTGCAAAGGTTTGTAAGGCATATCATGTGGTCGAGTGGGTGGATTAAGATAGACCATTGTGATGAAAGGAGCCACTGTAATAGTCTCATGTGCAACCTCACCAGGGGTTCTAGGGTAATGGTTGCTGCCATAGAGCCTAATAGTTGTAGTACAAGGCATGTTGGTACAAATGTCTATGGAAGGAGGACTTGAATCTGGTTTCTAATTTTAAAAGCCTGCGAGGAGGAAGGGAAGCTTGACAGGACGTTGTGTCGAAGATCGCTCCAATAAATTCCAGTGTTCTTGTTGGAGACATGTTTGATTTCTCCATATTGATCGTGACACCTAGGTGAAGAGTGTGACACCTAGGCAAAGAGCAATGCCTTGAGTGTAAGAGAGACTGAGAATAAGAAGGTTCCTGATCGTGGCGGTGAGGAGCCAATCGTCTAGATATGGAAACACCTGGAATCCTTGTAGTTGGAGATGAGCTACTATAACTGCCAGACATTTGGTAAACACTCTGGGGCCTGTCGAGAGACCAAAGGGCAGTACCCTGAACTGGTAGTGATGGGCTCCCAGCCGGAAGCGAACAAACCTCTGGGAGTGTTTGTCCATCTTTTATGTGGTAATAAGCATCCTGAAAGTCTATAGAGCATATCCAGTTGTCTTTCCCCAGAAAGGGGAGAACTTACTACACTGTAACCATCCGGAATTTTTGAGGTTTGATAATTTTGTTTAGTATGCCGAAATCCAGTATCAGTCTCCAATCCCGTCTTTTTTGGCACTAAAAAGAACCTCAAGTAAAACCTGGATCCTATTTGGTCTGGTGGGACTGGATGGCCGACTCTTTTTCTTAGCAGCTTTTAGATTTCCACGACTGCAGCATCCCTCTGACCGGGTGGAACTTCAGGGATTCTTTTGACGGGTCTGGGAGTGAGATCGCACGGAATACAATAGCCTCTGGATATTATTCTCTGCACCCATGAATCTGTTGTTATGAGTTGCCAGGCTTGTTGGTGTAGAGAGAATTATCCTCAGACTGCTTCCAAGCAATCGGGCCGCTGCTCAGGAGTGCTGGAATGGTCAGCTAGAGAATGAATCCCTGGTGCCCTGGTTGCGCGGCCCCCCTCTGCCCCAAAAGGGATGTCTTCTAGATGAGTTCCCCCCTGTGCCCCAGGGGGAACATTCATCACGAGTGTCACGAAAAGATCTCTGGGACTTCTTGAACCACAATTTTCCTCCCCTCTGATTCCTGGAGTAGGATCTCTGGGGCAGTGAAAAAAAGTATGCCCACTGCAGACAAGGTCTTTCAGTCTTTCTCACTGCGTAATAGTTGTCACTTACTTTTGGACCAAAGAGGGAAGATTCGCCAGCAGGTGCATTGACAAAGGAAGATTTGAAAGGGTACATGAAGTCACACAAACGCATCCAAGCATGCAGTCTCATGACTATGCCTGAAGCGGCTGCTCGAGCTGCCTCCTTGGTGGTGTGAGAAATCAATCGCATCGAGGAGTTTGAGATGGATTCTAGGGTTGCTAGCTGTGAGGCAACAGTATCGCGCACCTCCTCAGGCAGTACCCCCCCCCTCAAAGAGGCAGACATTTCTGAAATTTGGTCTCTTTGGAGGCAAGTAAAGTGTGCCAGGTAATTCAGTGACAGAATGGCAAAGGTCGCTGAAGCAAAAGTCCGCTTCCCCAGTCTGTCCAAAGCCAGAGACTCCCTGTTCGAGGTATGAACAGTGGAACTATCTTCTGCTAGTTCCCTCTTAGTGGCTGCCACCATGACCATGGAATCTACCACTAGCTCTCTGGCACCAGTTGGGTTGGTCTTCAGGTGTGGAAAAAATGTTATCAGGTCTCCGGGAGACAGGTTCTATGTTGTCCAGGGCCTTCCAGGCACACTGCACAATAACCCTAATAAGCTCATCTGTAGGTGGGGTCACCCAGAAAGTAGATGGTCAGGCACGGAAAGCCTGCAAGAACACAGATTCCTCTGAAGAAGGGTTGCAGGATTTCCAATCTCCCCTCTGTTTGAGGATCTCAAGAATGTCTCCAAATGAGACATCTTCTGGGGGAGACCGTGGGGAACCTTCTCAGTCATCGTAATCGATGTCTTCAGTGATGGATTCCTCAGGCGAATCGAGATGCTTCCTCTTGCTAAGTTTCTTCTGGGGTGGCTCTCCAGTGGGATCTTCTGAGGAGGACTCCGGAGAAAGGGTTCCCTTCAAGGGAAGGTCTTGCTGCTCCCATTAGAGAGATCCCAGTGTAGGGGGTTGGGACAGCTGCATGCTAGAGGGGATTTCTGGTTCCGATGCCAATAGTGCCAACTAAGAGTCTGTAGAAGTGAGGACCCTCTCCATCACTTGGAAAGCAGGCCCGCCAGAAGAGGGATGGAAGCCTGGAACCAAGAAGGACAACCT
>NC_056729.1:501708665-501843665 GCF_019279795.1 Protopterus annectens | reverse complement strand
CACAGCTTAGCTTTTCAACAGTAAAACCACTTGGCCCTATAAATGCATTGTAATAGCTTTACAATTTAAATCCTCACCGATAATTAATGAAGCCAACTCCAAATCATTGTAAAGGATAATGAAGTTGAAGTTAGCAAACAGTTTCTTTTTCAGGAAATAACTGTCCTGAGTAAAGCCTACACTGAATAAAGCAATACTTTTAATGATCATGAGCAAATAATCAAGGTAAAACATGTTAAAAAAAACAAGAGAGAGAGATCTCACATTCCTCTTCATGAAAGGAAACGCCCTTTTATGGAAAAAAATATTTAAGTACTTAACATACTTTTAAAACTCCCACAAAATATGTAAATGCAATGTATGTTTCTCCCTATGCCTTGCACTACGTGCCTTCAGGAAGTAACCACATCACTGTTGGGGCAAGTGATATTCAGGGCTAGCTTGAATGGCTAAAGAATTTTATAACAATTTGCCAACTGCCAACCTATTAAGTGTGGCAAACTGTCAGAAAGTTAGATTAGCACGTTGGCAATTAGTTAAAAGTGTTACACTTTTGTAGGCATCCAAGTTAACCATAATTAGTGTTTGCTGAAACAAAAATGTAATTATGCCCTCTTGGCATACCGTACTTTAAAGCAGGAGGACATCCAGATTTACATCCATTCTACTTCTGCTTTTGGCTGGAGATTTAAGTCTTTTTTATCTAAATTGAAAACCGCTTTATCTACATAACAGTGTTCACCTGCATGAAGATGCAAGCTTTCTAAAAAAATTATGGGAAAGGAGGGAGGGTGGCATAATGGTTAAGGTGTTTACCTTAGAAGCACAAGGTGCAGAGTTTGATTCTCATAGCGAGTAATTGGCTAGGCTTAAAATGGTCCATGAGGTCAGTTAGCCTAGTACTAATCTATGAAAATGTTTTTGTGCTCTTTACACATCCCATTACACAAAAGTATACCTTGTAGTTTGAGTATTGCCATGGCTCGGGTTATGTTTGGAAAGCATACAACTGGACTAGCCTGTCTACCTGGTTAGGAAATGAGTGAAGGAATGAAAAAAAGTAATATAAACAAACGAGTAAGGCAAATGTTATTCAACAGATAAAACCTCTGTAAAGAAACAAAAAAAAAACATTTTTGATTATATCTAAAGCAATGCTAATAACCCTGCAATGCAAGTGGTTACCATTTTTGTAGTCTGCCCTACCTCACTTGCAGCAGTATTATGGAGGCAGCCATTTTTGACATCATTTTATTTTCAGACAAGATTTCTTCCTGCACTGCATTCTGTACCCATCTTTCTAGCATACAGTATATCATCTGATTTCTTTTCCCTCACATCTTGTCATCAACTACATAGAAAGTACAGTTGTGTAAGTAAACTTACCCTAACAGCAGATCCTTGAACAGATCACTGCTGTAGATACCTTAGCTATACAAATGATATCTTGCCTGAGATATAAAGGCCAGCCAGGTTCCAAAGCTTAAGGGCCTCTTCCAAGCAGCCAGACCATTGACAGCTCAAGCATGGCTGAAGAAAATCAGCGATCTGTGCACCAAGCCTTTCAGTTCTTTTCTGCCAACTGAAAGAGGGAGGCTTGAACCTAAAAGAGGTCAGTGCTACAGAACTAAAAATCAGTGTCCTCACAGTGTCAACAAAAATCATACAAAAATAAATGTGATGGAGGAAGGGAGCAGTTACTGCAGCAGTGATGCATTCAAACATTTACTGTTATAGTAAGTTTACTTACACAACTGTACTATGTTCATTAGATCACTGCTGCACCAACCATGGCTATATGGGTGGAATACCATAAATTAGGGAGGAGGAAAGTTGAGGGTCCAGGAGCCCAGTTTGTAGTGATTTGTGTGTGTGTGTGTGTGTGTGTGTGTGTGTGTGTGTGTGTGTGTGTGTGTGTGTGTGTATATATATATATATATATATATATATATATATATATATATATATACATAATGTGTGTGTGTATATAGATAATTAAAAAAAATAAAAATAAATATATACATACACACACACATATACATACACACACAAAGAACCAAGCTGCTGTCTCAAATACTTCCAGAGTCCACCCCTTTCAAAAACGCTATGAAGAAACCAAGGCTCTAAAAGAATGTGCCTTGACCCTACCTGGAACTGACTTAAGGTGGGAATAAAAGTAAACTGCATAGGGCAATTATTGGGTAAAGTCTGTTTTGACACTGACTGTCCTTTATTCTTACCGTCCTCAGAAATTCTGGTCAGTCAGTCATTTTCTAAGGTTTTAGTTATATCAGGATAGTATCAGAGTTGTCTGTGGGCATCCAAAGCATGAAGAATCCTTTCTTCCTCACTTTTAGGTTCTGGAAAGCAGACAGGGAGATGGATAGCTTGGCCTCAAATTAAACTCGGATACCAATTTAGGCATAAATGAAAAATTAGTTCTCAGTGAGACCAGCTATGTTATATGGGTTGGAGACAGTGGCATTGACAAAAAGGCAGGAGTTAGAGCTTGACGTGGCAGAGTTTAAGATGATAAGATTTGCACTGGGTGCGACAAGGATGGACAGGATTAGGAATAAGTATATTAGAGGGTCAGCCCAAGTTGGAAGGTTTGGAGACAAAGCCAGAGAGGCAAGATTACGTTGGTTTGGACATGTGCTGAGGAGGGATGCAGAGTACACTGGGAAAAAGATGCTAAGGATGAAGCTACCAGGTAACAGGAAAAGAGGAAGGCCTAAGATAAGGTTTATGGATGTGGTGAGAGAGGACATGCAGGTGGTTGGTGTGACAGAGCAAGATGCAGAGAACAGGAAGAAATGGAAACAGTTGTTCTGCTGTGGCAACCCCTAATGGGAACAGCCGAAAGAAGAAGAGTTCTCCATTTTCAAAGAAACCCAGTCTTTGTGGAAATGAGATGAGTTTCACTCACCACGAGTGCTTGCAACTCAGGCATCCTTTCTGCACAAATCAGGGCAATAAGCAACACTGCTTTCCATGTAAAGAACTTCAAGTCAGCCTGATTTAAATGGAGCAAGATTTTAATTTTTTCCAAAACAAAATTAAAATCACAAGGAGAAGTCATCTGTTTTCTAGGTGGATGGATGTGTGGAATAATCATTTTCAAAAACACCCTGACATAGGAAAACATTGAAAGAGGGGTATCCATGGGCAGAAGTGCTGAAATGACCAACAAACGAACCTTGATATGAGATTGAGAAAGGCCAGAGAATAGTAACATACAAATATTGTAGAACCACAGAAATTATAGTATTAAAAGGGTTTCGCTTCTTAATTTGGCACCAACTAGAACATCTTTTTTCATTTGCTTATATGTGATTTCCTAGCAGCAGGATTCTTCTTTGCCTTTAACACCTGTTGCACATCCTTGGGAAATAGGTGCCTAAAAGCTATTGCAACTTACAACTCTATCACCAGGCAGATGGATTAAGTTGTTTCAAGATGGGGTGTATCAAGCAACTCCCTTCCTGTGTGTGCAGGTCCAGTCTGTGAAGAAGTTTACAGTAACTGCCCCTGGCCATTTCTAAAAAAAGGGAGAATAGTTGTTGCCTGGACCAGAAAGGAGTCACAACAATGATCTTTGTAGATTCCCACTGATTCTGTGGAATGACCCTGGATATCAATGGAAAGGGTAGACAGGCATACAGGAACGTTTAAGTCCAAGGAAATGAGAATGCATCTGTTTTCCAGGTCTGTTCGCAAGGAGTCCTGGAGCAGAACTTTGCAAGTTGTTTGAAGTAATTATATCTAAGATGTCCACCAAAGCTAGAGCAATTCCTGGAAGATACTACAATTCAATTTCCATTCGAGAGAGCGTCTGCCCTAGTCCCATTCAGTTTGTCTGCAAAAATGTTTTGCTCTGTTGGAATGCAATGCACCTGTAGAGCAAGACTCTGCTAAAGTGCTACATCCCAGGCTGCCATGGCTAATCTGCATATGGGGTATAATCTGGAAAGCCCCCCCCCCAAATTACTTACAAACTACATCACTGTAGTGCTGTCTATAATCATTTGTAAAAGTCCTAGGAGCCTCAGATGATTTAGAGAGTTGAGTATATTTATTACTATCAACAGCTCTTTGATGTTTATTCTTTTTTTTTTATCTGCCTTAGTTGTTTCAAAGACCCTGCAATTTTACCCCCAAAGAGACAGCTTACAAATCAAAGTTTTAAGTATCGGCTGTTAAAGACTGAATTACAACCGTGAGAAAAACTGGGAGACCTTGATTCATATAAAACTGTTAACTCCAACAAAGCAGTTCCCCTTTACAAATCCCAAAACTGGAATTTGAAATGTCAAGAGGTGCTGATGCTGGGGTCATACATATTCTGGTCTGGATACTGCTGAATCTTTCTCATCTGGAATATAGTCTGATAAAACATTAAAATCACAGATGCCATGAATTCAAATATCCTGAAAAATTCCTTTGCTTAATACCCAGACTGAGTGTAAAAACTCAGGAATACATCAAGATACAGATCTATTTTTGCTGTAGAATAAAAGATCTTCAATCTGAAGTAACCAGAAGACACAATAGGAATACATTTCCGTGGGAAAAAGTAAAACAAGATTTTTTATGTTTTCCTGGAAGCCTACTCTGTGAAGGAGATTTCTTACTAAGTAAGAGATTCCTAACACTTTAAAAAAGACTCTGCAAAGATAAGAAAATCATCTAAGGAAAAATGTGAATATCTTGCAGTCGGCAATAGATCATCACTAAGGGTAGACACTTAGTGAACGTACTTGGAGCAGTGGATAGCCCAAACGGTAAAACATAGAACTGAAAGTGTAATCCAGTCAGAGAAAATTTTTTAAAAAGTTTGAAATCTGAGGCTTTAGAAAAGTGGCAATAAACATCCATTAAATCTAGTTACAAAAAAGGGGGGGGGGGGCAATTAACAGGTTGTAAAGCAACAGTATTTTGAACCTTACAACTTTTACATATCGGATGAGGAAGGAAAAATCTAGGACTGGTCTTGAAGAAGGTTCTTCTTTCTTTGGTACCTTGAGCATTCCTGACTAAAAATCTTGTTCCCTGTAAGGGAAAGATGATCAGGCACTATTACCCATAGAGTCAGCAGATGTTGAATGACACGATGAAATAAAGAAATTGATCTGGTGGATGAGAAGGAATCCTCTGAAAAGGAGAAGAGGAATCCCACTGCCATCTGTACCCCTGATGAATCACTCAAGAGTCCATTTGTCTGAAATTATCTGTAGCTAAAGAGAGAGAGAGAGAGATTTGGGGGAAGACTTTAAATGATTGCCAGAGTGTGTGCGTGTGTGTGCGGGGAGTGGGGGGTGGAGTTACAATTTTAAGATAGTCTTGCATACTTGCTGGACACACTTCATTTCTGAGAGGCCACCCACCCCTTTCTTTTAGGAGCCTCTTTGCTACTGTTTTTGAACATCTGCTTGTCAGAGGTTTGCTAAGCCTGCTTATTTTGCTTCTTATAAAAGGAACCTGACTTAGGAATGACACTTTTAATAAACTTGGAGAAAGAAGGCTGATAAAATCTGAGACACCCTTGAATCATCTTTCCTCTCCCGTTGTATTTTTTCGGATCTCAGCTATGGATTGTCACAATACAACCTCCCTCTCAAGGGGAGAATTCAAAATTTCAACATTAACCTCTTCAAGCAACTGTTATGAAAGTAACCATGCAAACTTTCTCATCACAGATCAGTAGCTACTAAGCTACTGCTCTACAGGAGGCATCAGAAGAGGCATAAGAGCACTTCAAAGAGAAGCTGGTTACTTGAGAAACAGTAATAAAAGCATTTAGAGAAGATTTGTCCACAGAAGAGGGAAAAGTGGCAGTAATGTTCCTCATTTTTTTTTTTGAAATAAGCAAGAAAAAGAATCCCAAAAATAAAAGAGTGGTAGAGGAATACAATATTTTCCCAAATCTATCAAAAGCTTTCCAACATCCTTGTCAGGGGGAGAGGGGTCAACATTTAGGAAACCACTGCAGGTTTAGATCTGGGATTAGAAAATAAGCATTTGTAAGACTGCAGAACTTTATACCATCTATTTTAGATTTACCCCAAACCAATAGTCTACAAATTTGTACGAGATGACCGTAACCTTACCCCACGATACCTAAATACTGTCCTAAGCCACAGCAACTGGGAACCACTATGGACACTCAGGTTAGACCAGGCAGTAGACTACTTCAATACAACCTTCTCGAACATCCTTAATAGTCTAGCTCCCAGCAGAAAGATCAGAGTTAAAGCCAACTATGCACCCTGGCTAAATAGAGACACCAGAGCCTTACTAAAAGCTAGAGATAAAGCCTGGAAAATCTGGGAAACTGACAAAACCCCTAGCTCCAGACAATACTATCAACAGCTTAGAAACAAGGCCAAGGCTGAATCCAAAATAAACAAACAAAACTATTTTCTTAGCGCCCAAAGGAAATATTCAAATAGTCCACAAAAAGTCTGGCATGCCATTAACTCCCTACTAAAGCCAGGCAAAACCACAACCCCAGCACCCATCTCTACTAACAATACCCTAGACAGAGATTCTCAATTTAATAACCATTTTACTAAATCCATCTTAGCCCTGTCCAGTCAAATAACCAAAAACAGTCTACCTCAGTCACAACCTAACCTATTCCACACAACTCCCTCTTTCAGCCTATCACCAGTGCCCACCTCAACTATCAAAAAACTCCTCCTAAAACTAACGCCAACCACACTAGCAGCTGATAACATACCTGCTGCATACCTAAAAATGGCTAGTGACTCCTTATCATATCCTGTCTCCATCCTTATCAACCGCTCCATACTAGAATCCTACATACCCAAACTCTTGAAAGTATCTCGCATCATTCCTCTCCATAAAGAGGGTAATTCTTATGAATTCTCCAACTACCGACCTACTGCCATCCTTTGCCCCTTATCCAAAATTCTTGAGAAATGCATCCACTTGCAAGTGATGACATTTCTTAACACACACAATCTACTATCTACCACACAACACGGTTTCCGTCCACATCACAGCACTACCACAGCCCTTTTATCTTTCACTAATTATATAAACCTTCACAGGAATGATAACAAATATGTATCAGCCATTTTCCTAGACCTCTCAAAAGCATTTGATATGGTCTCCCACTCCATTCTACTAGACTCACTAACATCATTATCCTTCACCTCCTCTACTATAGCCTGGTTCAGAAGCTACTTGTCTGACAGGCAACAATCAGGCCAGTGGAAAGGAACTCTGTCTACACAACTTCCAGCCACCATAGGTGTCCCACAGGGCTCTATACTGGGCCCGCTGTTGTTCTCTATTTTCACAAATAACCTCAAATGCTCTACACAACATGCCACACTCATACAATATGCAGATGATTCAACTCTGATCTGCTCCGCCTCATCTCCCACCACCCTACATACACTCACTCAAGATACCTTTATCTCAGTAGAAAAATGGATATCTGAGATCCAACTAATTCTAAATCTCAAAAAGACAAAACTGCTACTATTTACCCCTAATAGATCAAAAAACCCTCTCCTTTACCATAACCTCTAATGACGGCACCACCATCTCCCCTTCTAACCACACCAAACTTCTGGGCATTGAAATAGACAATAATCTCCACTTTGATGTTCACATCTCACATACCATAAAACTAGTACAAAAAAACTAGGCTCCCTATACAGGCATAAGTCCTTTCTCTCACAAAAGCAAGAGTCACTCTTGCACAAAGCCACCTCCTCTCAACTCTATTATACACAGCACCAATCTTTACCCAAATCAGACAATGTGACCTAGACAAACTAGAATCATGCTACAATAAAATAGCCAAGTTTGCTACTAACTCAACCTATAGAACCCATCACTGTGCTGCACTAAAAGAACTAAAATGGCTTGAGCTACCACAGCTACTTAACTATCACCAGCTGGGCACAGCCTACAATATTCTCAAATATCCTGAAAAATACCCCTCATTATCCAACCTACTTACTATCTATACTACAAACCGATACCCAAGATCCAGTGAAAAATCTCTCCTCTCCATCACCAAGGCTAACAATAATGCAGGGAAAGCGCTCTACTCCCACACTGTTGCCAGAAATTGGAACTCTCTTCCCCTATCTGTGTCCACTGCCCCCTCCACATCCATATTCAAAAACTCCCTCAAATCGCACCTTCTTAGTACATGGTTATGCCCTTGTATCACATAACCCTACCCATACTACTATTAACTCCCCAAATTCCTCTCTGATCACATGCTGGAGCTTTGATCCCCTGTAGGCTTGGTCATCTGAAAGGGTACTTTTAACTGTAGAATCTTACTTGATATATTTTCTTTTCTTACCAAAGTATGACTGACATTGTCTTTTTACCCATGTTCTATATCTTTTACCTGGAGTGTTTTTATTAATTCTTGTTATATTACTATGCTCAGCATACATGATGTAACCTGTTTTGTGTATTATGCTGGATGTACTGTATTTGTATAACTTGATGTTGGAGCTTTTCTCCCCAGGCCTCCGCTGAAAATGGACCTGGTCCAGTCGGAATTTCCCGGTTAACAAATGTAAAATAAATGAATAAAATAATAAATCTATTTACCTTCATAAGGTTGTAAGCTGGCAGTCTGACAAATTGCAGGTGGGTAATACAAACATCCTCCAAGAGTGGAGAAACTGGAGGAACAGCAATAAGCTGGGGGAAATTCTAGTTGTAATAGATCATATCTTTTCAAAGAAACTGGAATGTCATTTTGATCCCACTGAAAACAATAGGTTCATAATAATTATTGTTTCCAAAAAAAATTCTTCAAAGGGAAAATCAAAGGAAACACTCTCCTTAAACTTGGAATCAGTTGACCAGGGAGACATAACAGAATGTGTTCCTAAAACTCTATTCCCTGCTCATCACACTACGAATCCTCAGAAACTAAAGAATTCCTTTTTTCTCTTACCAGTAGACCTAGAATGAGAAGGTTTAAGAGCCTGAACTAAGCTCCAAGCCAAGTCTAATTATCTTCCTTGCCTAAAGTAACAGAAAAAAGATGATAAATGTTTAAACTGTCTATTTATTTTTGTCAGGAAAATCTGGAGAAGCAGACGGACTCGTCAGAGACATCACGCTGGGGAATAGGCATCTTAGTCTGGCAAGGCAGAGAAGCATTCCCCACTCCTCCTTCTGAGATCTAATAAAGTGGTTCTCCCATGAACACCAAGGACACTCTGAAAGCAGCAGAGGATGTCTCTTATCCTGGGTCCATGGTGGCTGAAGGGACTATACCAGAGGAACTCCAGGAAAAATATAAGTGATATGAGGAACAGGAAATGGCTGCTGAGCAAAGTAACAGCCTGCTAAAACGGCAAAAGCTGCCTGAAAATTTTCTTCTTTTTGTGACCGGAGGAAGGAAGAACTGAGGAACTGTTAAGCTGTTCCATGGTAAAGCCAAGAAGCCTAAAACATGGGTAAAAATGACAGTAGCAGTTGGTGAATGTTAAGTATCAAAAAAGTAGTGAATTTACAGAAAATAAAAATGCTGACAAACATACACTTGCTCCAACCCCTAGCAATTTATAGAGCAGTTACAAATAAAAATTAGAATAAATCTTAGAAAAACAAAAATTTACACTAAAAGTAGTTAAAGAACCACACTTTAACTGACAGAAAAGTCATGTGACACTTAAAAACATTCATTCCTAACCAAACAAAAAGCAATGTGTCAGTAAAGTACTGTTTTAGCCATTAAATTAAACGTGGACGGTTTTACCTGAAGGAAAATATCTATCCAGCAATGTCAGAACCCCTTTTCCCATTTTGCACAAACACTAGCTGATTGCTAATCCTCAAATGCCCAACAAGAAGAGTGTTATGCAGAAGCAGTAGAGATCAAAAGGGCTTGGCATCCAGACCACTGATTTTCTCTAGCCCTGCTCAAGCTGTCAATGGTCTGAGCATGTGAAAGGTGCCCTTAAGCTCTGGAGGTTGGACAGCCATTATACCCTATGCAGGATATAATCCACATGGTTAAGGCTAGTGCAGCAGTGATCCAATGATGAATGTAAGGCCTTGGCAACAATCTTTCTTTTAATGGGTTCTGAAATAAAAATCAGTGGATTGATTTTTAATAACACAATTTGAAATGTGTTACTTGTGAGATACTAGAGTGTGCTTTACAGGTTCATAGGTGTGTACTAGGCTAATGGCCCTGGAGCCTTTACAAGTCTAGCTCATAGGACTACGCTGGCATCGTGCCACCCAACCTTAGTTCCTAGGTGCCTCTGTCGAGTAGAGCCACTGGAGTGATCCCCGGGGTTAATTTTCTATTTCCCATCCACTCATCAAGATTTCTCTTGAAGAGGACTAGTGAGGTGCTCTGCTTGCCATGTATGGAAAGTCTATTCCATAGCATGAGCAGTCTCCAGGTTATGAACCTGTCCCTCCAGCATGTTCTGTTGATTGTGGTAATGAGGTTGTGGTCCCTGAAGCATTTGATGCAGAGGGATTGGGATTTCTTTAGATGTAGCATTTCTAACAGAGCTGTGTCAGACATGGATTTGTAAGTCAAGCAGAGATTGCCTCGTAGTAGACGATATGAGACAGAGAATAGCTGGAGTTTTTTTAGTCTGTCCATATAGGACAAGTGTTTAAGGCCTAGGATCCTCTTTGTGAGGTACTTTTGTGGCCTCTCCAGTTGTTGCAGGTGTCTAGTGAGGTACATGCCAAATGGGGCATTGTACCCAATGAGTGGCCTAATGAGGGAAGAGTAGAGGGAGACAATGGCCTATTTCTTCCTGGAAGCAAAACCCTTAGTAATGAGATGTGCCACATAGAAAGGCTTTCTAACCACAGTGGCAACGTGATGGTCTAAAGAGAGGTTGCTGTCAACCTGTGTTCCCAGATCTCTTATAACACCTTCTGTCTTCAGTGGACTACCATCAAAGTGGTAATTCAAGGGAACTGGGTTTTTCCCAAAGGAGATGAAGACACATTTTTTGGCACTGAGGTTAAGGCCATGGTTCTGACACCAGTCATTGGTCTCATTGAGGCCTTTCTGTAGGCTGTCAACATCAATTGGGGATTTAATAATAGCTCCCAACTTGCAATCATCTGCGAACTTTGTCAGCAAGAGTCCCTTCGTGTTGGCCTGGACTTCAGAGAAGTAGATGCCAAACAGGAGAGGACCCAGGACCGAACCCTGTTGGACTCCACTCATGACTGATCAGCAGTCTGACTTGGAGTCAGCTACTTTCACACTGTGGGTTCTATCTGTGAGCCAGTTTGTAACCCACCTAGTGATATAGGGTTGAAGCCTAGCTTAGTATGTTTTTCTATGATTCCTGAGTGGGGAATGGTATCAAAGGCCTTGGCCAGATCAAAGTAGGCTGTATGAACCACCTTACCTTCATCCACAGCTCTGGTGACTAACTCAAAGAAGTCGACCAAGTTGAGCAGGCATGATCTACCCTTCACAAAACCAAACTGTGAAGGATTCAGGGTTTGGAGATTCCCTATATCCTTGTTTATTAGGTCCATGATGATGCGGTCCATAACTTTGCATATCAGACTCGTCAGGCTAATGGGGCGATAGTTCCCAGGGTCTGTAGTCGCTCCTCCTTTGTGGAGAGGGATGACCATAGCAGTGCATCATTCGGTAGGGACAAAGCCTGAGGTGAAGCTGTGACTGAACAGGGCACACAGGTGAGGTGCCAGTTCACTCTGTAGTTCATGTAGAACACAGCCAGGGATACCGTCAGGTCCCACACAAGCTGTACTCATGGCCTTGGACAGTGCTTTTTTAACCTGTGCAGCAGTAATACTGGGTGCCTGGCAATCTAGTGGTATTGTGATTGGTCCTAACTTATTCTAAATTTAACAGTGGCTACCTTTCCCGATTACTGGTGTTGGCTTCTGTCAGTGCCCCTTACTCATGCACTTTCAGCTACAGGTGAATTTCACTTTACAAAAACTAGAAAATTGGTAATCATTAAAGTAAATCATCACAAAACACTCAACAGAAGTGGCTGATAACAAAAATCCAAGGGTGACTAGGAGGAAACTTATGGCCATTCATGAAAAAAAGATGCCTCCTCCAGACAATCCAGGTAAGACTATTGAAAAGTTTACAAAAATTACAGTTTATATTCATGAAGGTTGACAAAAAATGGCACAGCGGGTAGTACATTTACTATATTCATTTATTCTTTGTTGAGTGGGTTAGTCCCAATAGGTTAGTGGATTCTTTTCAAGGGAGACCCTATATAGTATTTACACTACAAGGAGAAATTTAGCCAGAGCATCATGAAACTTTACATACACTTTCTGTTAGATGCTGTGGGATCTTTTACATTCACTTGAACTATTACCAACTCAAGCAGATGGCAACTTGGTTTAACATCTGAAGGACAACACACTTAGGACTGTAGCACCGCACTTATGTTGCAATGCAGTGTTAGCAATCCATCTGCCTTGTGTGGGACTAGAACCCAAAGCTTTCTGCACCAAAGGCAAATGTGCTACACTGCTGTGCCACTGACACCATGTATATGGATCATTAGTCAAAAAGAGGCTGGAAAGTGGAAACATCGTCACCCAAATGGCTAAGAACATGGACGACTTCATTGACAGTGCTGTTGTCATGATGGCTGATGAAGAGGAAGCCACTATGAGTCTCAATGCAGTCATTTTTGGATTAAATTTACAGCTCTCACTGGACATTATTTTGTCAGAGCTCAAAACAAAAATCATAGGAAACTGAGTATCTTCTTCCAGGAGTTAAACTTTGAAAAAAAAATGAATCTGTTGAGAAAATATGTGCACAGACTAATGCAATTTTGTCTCTGCGACAAAGGGAAAGAAACAACAATTAATGGAGTATCTTGGAAGTTTATACAAAACATTGGTTGAATCAGTGGAGAAGGATCAGAGATTTCAGAATGAAAAGGGGATTTTCCTGTATACAGAAGGGAAAAATTTTGCTGCCTGGACTGTTTTTACAGCATAAAGAATGGGGAACTGAAAAGCACATCAGCTACCCACATCAAACAATTTGGTTATTGGAAAATCCAGAATTACTATGATCCATTTAAAAACAGATTTTTGAAAGAACAGTCACAAATAAACATCAAAAAAGTACAGTTTTGTACCTACCATAAATGTAGATGTTCGAAGATCCACATTGCTGCAGTCCTTACACTTGGGTAGTCCGCTGTCCTCGGTCGGCCCGAATATCAAAGTATTAGGGTGACGTCGGTCAAGGCGCTTAAGACTGACATCAGGACGTCAGGGTACAAATGCGCATGACCGACGTCATATCCTCAGTCTTTTCTTGCCCCAGATGTCAGAAGACCCTAAACAGAAAGGTCAAAACCAAAAGACAGCAAAACAAACAACCAACCACCCTTGCACTAATCATATGTACAATATATACAATATCCACAATATTCACAACCCAAACCACACAACCGCCTCTAACTACAGAGGGAAGGAGGGAGGGACTGCAGCAATGTGGATCTTGAACATCTACATTTATGGTAGGTACAAAACTGTACTATGTTCTTCATCTCACATTGCTGCAGTCCTTACACGCTTGTAGAATCCCAAAGCAGAGGTAAGGGAGGATGGCAAAACTATAAAGCAGTAGGAGCTGCCAAAATGCCCTGTAAAATTGCAGTGGCAAAACCAGCCCTAGATTTAGAGTAAAGTGGAAGGTGGTAATGCTTAGAGAAAGTATGCACTGAACTCCAAGTAGCTGCCTCCAAAATATCTTTAGTTGCCACCCCTTAAAAAAGCTGTAGAAGTGGCAGTAGCCCTAGTGGAATGAGGCCTAATCCCAGCTGGAATCGCCTTACCATGATGGGAATAACAGAAAGCAATACAAAACCCAATCCACTTAGAAATAGTTTGTTTTGACACAGGCTTGCCCTGAGAACCCAAAGCAAATGAAACAAATAACTGCTGAGACTGCCTGAACCCTTTAGTTCTGCTCAAATAATATCGCAACTGCCTGTGTATATCCAAGGTGTGCAAAATCTTTTCCCCTTTATTTTGGGGGTTTGCATAAAAAGTAGGCAAATGAATAGTTTGGTTTAAAGCCACACTAGAAACCACTTTAGGCATAAAGGAAGGATTAGAAGATACCCTATCCTTATGGAAAATTAAGAAAGGCTCAACTGCCATAAGGGCCTGTAATTCAGAAACCCTTCTCGCAGAGGTAATGGCCAACAAAAAAGCAGTCTTCCATGATAAATATTTCAACTCGGCAGTAGCTGCAGGCTCAAAAGGTTGTAGAGTGAGTTTCTCCAACACAAAATTGAGATCCCAAGCAGGAGTAGGAGCTCTACGGGGGTCATATTCTTTGCCCTCTAAGGAATTGCTTAAACAAAGGATGAGAAAACAATGGTGGGTCACAGTCATAGTGAGCAGAAATTGCTGCAGCATGAACCTTAATAGAAGAGAAGGACAAACCTTTGTCCAGTAACTCAGCAAGATATTGAAGAGCCACACTTAAATTAGGCTTAGAAACATCAAATTCCTTTGCTGCACTCCAAAATAAAAATCTCTTCCATTTATCTGCACACTTTCCTTGTACTAGGCCTTCTGGCCTCCAAAATAACATTCAAAACTTGCTGTGGAAGCTGAAACCCTCCAGGGTTTAAAACAGAATATGCCAGGCTGTTAGGTGAAGAGAGTGAAGTTTGACATTGAGTAAATGACTGTTCTCTTGAGACAGCAGGTGTGGAATCAAGGCAAAGGCCATGGAGGCTCCCAACCAGACTTCTCAGTAATGGGTACCAGTGCTGTCGAGGCCAATCTGGAGCTATTAAAATCATCTTTGGCTTGTCCTGTCTGACCTTTAGGAGTACCTTTGGGAGGAGAGGCAGAGGTGGAAAGGCATACACATGAAGATTGCTCCAATTGAAAGAAAGAGCATCCACTTTCCAAGCTGTGGGATGAAACCTTTTGTGCAAAACTTTGGCAGCTGGTAGTTTAGTGGAGAAGCGAACAGATCTATGTCTGGAGTTCCCATGACACTGTCAATTTCTGAAATACATGAGGATCCAATTTCCACTCGTGGGGATCCATAATTCGTCTGCTCAACACATCTGCTAAGGAGTTCTGTGCTCCCGGCAGAAACCTTGCCTGAAGATTTAGCTGTAAACTGAGAGCAGTCTCCCATAAAATCATTGCTTGTCTGCATAGAGGATAAGAATGTGTTCCCCCTTGCTTGTTGATGTACCACATGACAGTTGTGTTGTCTGTTAGAACCAACACCTGCCCTGGAAGAAGGAAATCCTTGAAAGCTATTAATGCAAATTGGACTGCTAACATCTCCTTCAAGTTGATATGTAGATGTTGTAGTCTGGCAGGCCACGTGTCTTGTATCCACTTTCCATTTAGATGAGCTCCCCAAGCTTTGTCTGAGGCATCTGTCGTTAGAATATGACTCGCCTCTGGCCGGGTCACAGAAAGTCCCTTGTTTAGGTGACATTCCTGAACCCACCACAAAAATTCCTTTTGAATGCAAGGTATAATCTGAATGACAGTGTCCATATCCTGGCAGTGCTGTGTCCATACATTTTTGAGATACCATTGTAGCTTCCTCATATGCAGTTTGGCATTGGGAAGCAGCAGAATACAAGATGCCATGAACCCCAAGGCTTGAAGGACTGTCCTTGCAGTCAGCCTGGACTGATGAGACAATTGATGGAAGTAAAGGGAAAGATTCTTTTGTTTGTCCGGGGTCAAAAAGACCATCTGGGATGCTGTATTCAGTCTCACACCCAGAAAGCACATGTCCTGAGAGGGTACTAGACTGGACTTTATTTCGTTCACAGAATACCCCAGGCATCTTAGCACTGCTATCACATATTGCAAATGATGAAGAAGTTCGTCTCTTCCTTGAGCCAGAATCAGGCAATCGTCCAAATAAGGATAGATCTGTATTCCTTTTAGCCTGAAGAAAGCTATCACTGGAGCCAGAACCTTCGTGAACACTCTGGGCAGTAGATAAGCCAAAGGGCAATGCAGAGAACTGATAATGAGAAGTCCCAGCAGATACTTCCTGCAACTTAGCCTGATAGGAACATGAAGGTAAGCCTCCTTGAGATCCAGAGTCACCATCCAGTGATCTTTGCCCAGCAGAGGTAAAAGCTGTTGTAACGCCAACATTTTGAACTTGGGAATGTCCAGATAAGTGTTGAGGATAGATAAATCCAAAACTGGTCTCCACGTGTTCCCCTTCTTTGGTACTAGGAACAGGCGAGAATAAAATCCTAGGCCCACTTCTGGCAGAGGGACCGGCTGTATGGCCCCTATTTGAAGCAGCAGAGAAATTTGTTTGTGAGCCTCTATTCTTTGCTGAGGAGGAACGTCTGGCATGCCTTTGAAAGGAGGCAAGGTATGGAAATAAAACTTGTAACCTTGGTGTATGATATCCAATACCCATCTGTCTTGGGTAATTAAACTCCAATTTTCCTTGAAGAGTGCCAACCTTCCTCCCAAAGGTGCTGCCAGACAAGAAGGCTCTGGCAGCTGAAAAGGTAGGTCATTGGGCCTGTTTACGAAAGGACTGGCCCCTGCCCTCACCCGAAGACTGTGCAGGTGAACTCCCTGTTCTAGATCTGAAAGAGCCCCGAGCTCTGCCCCTACACGTCTAGATCTACCCCTAGACTGTGAATCATAAGAAGGGTACGTCCACCCCTTAGCAGGCCAATTCCTACTAAACTTCGGAGGCTGAACTTGCAAAAAATCTTTAACAGCCTGCATAGACTTAGCCTTGTCTTCCATCTTCTTTAAGACTGCCTCCACAGGTGAACCAAACAACACATCAGACTGTAAAGGAGCATCCAAAATCCTTGTCTTAACATGGTCAGATAAATTCTGATCCCTCAGCCAGGCGTGCCTGCGAAGAACTGACCCAGTGGCAGCCACCCTAGACGAGGCCTGTACAGCATCAAAACCACATTGTAAAGAATGCTTACCCACCTGTTCAGAAACATGTACCAAATCTTGTAATTCTTTACACTCAATACCTTCCGCCAGAGCATCTACCTTAGACTTCAATTGAGAAAGAAGATGGTTTTGATATTTCAACATGTGAAACTGGCAATTCAAAGCCCTCATAGCTAAGGTGGAAGAAGTATAGACTTTCTTTCCCCCATCTATCCAAAGCGCTGGCCTCTTTATCTGGAGGAACCGGATTTCTTACAACAGAGGCCTTGACACCCTTAGGTCCCTGACTAACAGTTTCTGGGTCCGCCCTAGGACTCTTATAAAGATGTTTATGAGCTTCAGGCACCCTGTAATACCTGTCCGGTTTAACAGGAGCTGGAGGCAAAGAATCAGGATTAAGTGAAGCCTCAGCAAACACATCTTCCACAACATCCAGAACAGGTGGTATAGCCAAAGGCCTATGCTGGGGTAAAAGCAAAAATTCCCTAAGCCTTTTCCTGGAATCAGAGAAGTCCTGACCTTCCCACTTAAAATGTTCCCTCATGGAATGAAGAGTCTCTGAAAAGAAAAATCCTCTGGAGGAGAAGCAGAAGGAGTAGAATCATCCACATCAGAATCAGAATAAGGAGAATACTCCTGCAAGTCTTCAGCCGAAGACTCTGAAACATCCGAAGCCTGCTCAAAACTCCCCAACTCTGGTTCCACCCTAGGCCTCTTATCAGGAGGGGGCAAAGAACCTCTAATCAAAGTAATTAAATCTTCTGCCATTTTAAGCATGTGCTTCTTGGGCACAGATCCTGATGAACTAGGAGTGACACCAACAGAAGCTAAACCTGGCCTGCCTCTGGGAGAAGCCTTGGAAACAGAAGGAGAGGGCCTAACCACCCTAGGAAGGGAGGGGAGTACAGTAACCTGAGAAGCCCCTTCAGCCTGACCTGCCTCCTGAGAGGCCACATTCTGCAATATCAAAGTCTCCCCCTGGGACTCCAGAGAAGCCTCCGGCGGAACCACCGGTTCCACTGACGCCTCTAAAGAACCGGCGTCCGGTACAGACGACTCTTCTTGCCTGGGTTTAGCTGCTTTGTCTTTGCGCTTCTTCGAAGAAGCGGGCGTTGGAGCATCCGACGGCATATTATAATTGCACCGTTTCCCGAAGACCAACCTGGCACAATCTAACCTTCGCTTAATAGTGCGTTTATTGAACTTAGCACAAAAGCGACACCCAACAACGTCGTGCTCAGGCCCCAAACAAGGAATACACAAAGTATGATAATCTCTATGCGGTATCTGTTTCCCACAAGAAATACAGTTATTCACTTTTTCTGACATCCGGTAAACCACTGAGGCAAGAAAAAACTAAAATATTCCCCACGGGTACTTAGCCAACTTTGACTCGGTCTGAAACTCCGAAAAATTTCAGAACGCCGAACGGCACTTGCAACGCTGCTTCTGCATCGGACCATGCGGCAAAAAAGACTGAGGATATGACGTCGGTCATGCGCATTTGTACCCTGACGTCCTGATGTCAGTCTTAAGCGCCTTGACCGACGTCAGCCTAATACTTTGATATTCGGGCCGACCGAGGACAGCGGACTACCCAAGTGTAAGGACTGCAGCAATGTGAGATGAAGAACATCGTACAGTAGATTCATAGATTTATAAGCGTTTACTACGCTAATGACCAAAGGGGCCTTTTAAAACCTAGCCATGCTTCTGAAATATCTGAGAAGTTTTGGTATCCTAGATAAGTGTAAGAAGGGAGCTTGGGAGATAAAACGTTTACAAACAGGGGCCTGGGAGATGAACCACTTGCAGGTTGCCCGTGTCCATTAGACTCATAGGTGCCAAGCCAGGAACGGATTTCCTGTTGCCCATCCAATTGTCCAAATTACACCTGAAATGGGTTAGACAGGAACTCTGCTTCACATGGACAGGGAGCCTGTTGCAGAGACAGGGTAATCTCTGGGATACATACCTATCTCACCAGTAGGTCCTATTTGTATCACAGGCAAAGTTTAAGTCTTTAGAACAGGTAATTCTGGGGACTGTTTGATTTGTGGATACGCAGGAGGTCCATCAGAGTGGGGTCTGACAATGCCCTGTATGCCAGGTACAGATCTCCCCTCAACAGCTTGTAGGAGACAGAATGCAGAGATAAGGCTTTGAGGCGGTCTGCATAGGATATTTTACTTACGCCCTGTATTCTTTTAGTGAGGAACCTCTGTGGATGTTCCAATTGTTGGATATGCCTGGTTGGGTACATATCAAAGGGGGCATTGTACTTAATGATAAGTTTGATGAATGTTGAATACAGTGGAACAATGACTTCCTTGGAGTTGGATGCCATACCTTTGTTTATAAGCTGCCCAACACAGAATGATTTCCCCACTACTGCAGACATATGATGATCAAAGGATAGATTACAGTGTGTGTCCCTAAGTCCCTGAATACTGGGTCAACTCTAGGGGTGTGTTGTCAATATGACAGTTACCATGGGTGAATGACTTCCTGATGGATACTATTACGCATTTCTTCATATTTAATTTTAGCCCATGGCTCTCACACCAGTTTTGCCTGTGTCAGCCCTTCTTGGAGAACATTTGTGTTGGTGTAGGATTCAATGACCACTCTTAATTTGCAATCATCTGCAAATGTAGTCAGCCAGAGACCACTGACATTTGCACTGACTTCAGAGAAGTAAATGCCAAAAAGGAGAGATTCAAGGACTGATCACTGAGGGACTCCACTTGTGGCTGGCCTCTTTCTAGAGGTGTTCTCCCCAATTCTAACTTCCTGGTTCCTGTCTGTGAGCCAGTGTGCTATCCACCAGGTACACAGTTTGTACCCAACCTCTTGAGTTTGTCAACAATGCCCAAGTGGCAAAATGCCTTGGACAAGGTCAAGGTAGGCAGTGTGAACCATTCTGCTCTCATCCACTGCTTTAGTGACCTTCTCAAAGAAGTCCACCAGGTTGAGTAGGCATGACCTGCCCGTGATGAAACTAAAATGGGTTGGATCTGGAGGCTTACTATATCATTATTAATAATTTCTATAACAATTATTTCGGGTCTATATTAGAACACTGAAGTTTTAAAACATTGAATATTCTAATATCAACCCCAAAACAGCGAATGCTGAAAATAGCAAAGCTGCAGAACACCAAATGTTTTCCTAGGGAAAGAATTTGGTTGGCCGTTTCTGTGGCTTCGCTATTTTCAGCACTGTGGTGGAAAGTTACGGATCGGGTTCAGGTAAGTGTGTGATTGTGCAGACATTAGGGTTAGGGTGAGGTGAGTGTGCGATAGTGACAGACATTAGGGTCAGGGCGGGGTAGGTGACTTAGGGTTAGGAAACGGGCCAGGTGAGTGTGCGATAGTGACGGACCTTAGGGTTAGGGTTTGGGTTAAGGTAAGTGGATAGATAGTAGTGTATGTACAGTTTACTGTAGGGTAGATGTAGGATTTTAAGTGTATGTGTGTGGATTGCTGTTTTTTTGGTGTGCTTGTGTTGTGTGTGTGTTTCTCGGAACAGCAAATTTTTTCCCAGGGGAAAAAAAATCGCTGTTCCGGGTGTTCGAGATTTTAAGCTTTTGCTTAAAAGGGGTCAATGAATTAGCGTTTGCTTTTCTAAGCGTTCGCTAATTCAATATAGACTCATTCTTTCCATGGCTTTGCATACAAGACTTATGGGTCTATATTTTCCAGGATCTGTAGATTGCCCACCTTTATGCAGAGTGGTGACTGTTGCTGTTCTCCATTCACGACGCACAAAGCCTGTTTGGAGGCTACAGCTGAACAGCAATTCCAGAGGGCCCGATAGGTAATCTTTCATGCTATTTAGAAGGCATCTTGGGATACTGTCAGGGTCCACTGATGCAGTGCTCTTGGCTTTAGAGAAAGCATTAAGGTCCTGTTCCCTAATGACAGCAGGGGAATTTATATTTGATGTTATTGCCTGAGGGAGGGTTGAGGGGGAGAGAGGGGTAAAGCTGAAGCTGAATTTGCTGGCCAATAGATTTGCTATATCTTCTGACTCAGTATAGGTGGCTCCGTTTACAATGAGCTTTGAGGTTGCAGACATAGCTAAAGAATGCCTTGTGATTGTTCTTGGCCTGGTAGGCCAAATTTACCTCAAATCTGGCTTTGGTAGACTATCTGATGAGACTGCTTTTATCCTGTTGGTTGCTGCATCTCCTAATTTTTGCCATGATTTTCTTCCTTCTATCATACAGCCCATTGATTTTGCGATTCCACCAGGGTGGCAAGTTTTCTGAGTTAGTTCTGTATTTTTTCCTAGTGGGTACAGCTGCCTTTATGCAGCTATAAACATACTTGCGTAGGGTTTCTGTGAACAGTTTCAGCATAGGCAGCAGTGTTCTCAGGGTTTATGCTGGCTTGAATTTTTGCCAGGTTATCACTTAATAGCATCAAGTCAGCCTTATACTACTTCCTGAATATTCCAGGGTTAGCTGGGGCTCCAGGTTTTATCTTTACTTCAAGGAGACCATTTTGTGAAGTGACCTTTATCAGGGAAAACATTACACTAGGGAGTGTGCAGTACTCTCCCACATTAGTGAGGACCAAATCCAGTATGGGTGCACCCTTGATTGGTGTACTGACAATCTGGTCCAGGGAGTTTCTTTACAGAATCTAGGAATAACTGTGCCTGTATGTTTGGTGTCGTATAGGATTCCCAGTTAATAGTGGGAGTACTTAAAGTCACCCATGAATATGGTATTGGAAACACTCACCATCCAACCTAGTAAGTTTAAATACATGGTATGGGTTTCCTGGGTCATAGAGGGGGATCTATAGCTTGCAATGGAGTCTCCAATGACAAGAATGTTGGATTGTGTGGTGGCTTGCCTTATGGGCTTAGAAGTAGAGGCTCCATGAGATGTGGCTGTATGTGTTGAAGTGGGTGTTGTTCTGAAAGCGTGCACTCAGGGCTGCTGAGGGTATTTGTTGCGTGTACTTCATCTAGGAGGTTTCTGGGGTTTAGGAAGGTTACATTTAAGTGCCGCAGGATATTTGGGTCTACATGCTTGCTTTGAAGTGTGTGTGATGGGTGCAGCGTGTGTACTACTGACAACCTTACTGACGTTAGTACTTTTATGTGAGAGCTTTGCCTCCAGTGACACTGTGTAAATACATCTCTCATATACCATATCAATTTGTTTGAAAATTAAGTGTTGTCAGCAAACATGAAGCAAATTCTACATTGCCTCAGGATGCCTATATCCACCAAGCTGGTAGCGGAGATAGTGGGAAAGTTCATAACCATGACAACAGACCCTTTTTTATTGATTAGACGGTTGGACTGAGAATATGAAGCAATGTCACAAGGCTTTGGTTTGCAGCTCTGGGTGAATTGCTTGTCACTGCAAACTAGTTGTCCTGTGTGTAACTCGGTAATGCTGAAACTTCAATTGTGCTTTTACAGGAAAATGTCACTTAAGATGTCTGTGTGTACACAGGGCACTGCCAAACACTTGAGGGGAAAAGTACAGTTTTGTACCTACCATAAATGTAGATGTTCGAAGATCCACATTGCTGCAGTCCTAACACTTGGGTAGTCCGCTGTCCCAGTCGGCCCGAATACCAAAGTATATGGCTGACATCGGTCAAGGCGCATTAGTCTGACGTCAGGACGTCAGGGTACAAATGCGCATGACCGACGTCATATCCTCAGTCTTTTCTTGCCCCAGATGTCAGAAGACCCTAAAAGATAAGGCTAAAACCAAAAAACACCACACACTCCTGCACCAAATATATATACAATATATACAAATTTACAAGAGTATAACCTCACCCACACAACCACCCCTAAACACAGAGGGAAGGAGGGAGGTAGAATTGGACTGCAGCAATGTGGATCTTGAACATCTACATTTATGGTAGGTACAAAACTGTACTATGTTCTTCATACCACATTGCTGCAGTCCTAACACTTGGGTAGAATCCCAAAGCAGAGGTAAGGGAGGCTGGCAAATCATAAGGAAGCAGGAGCTGACAACATGCCCTGCAAAATAGCCGTGGCAAAACCAGCCCTAGATTTAGAGTAGAGAGGAAGGTGGTAATGTTTAGAGAAAGTATGCACTGAACTCCAAGTAGCTGCCTCCAAAATATCCTTAGTTGCCACCCCTTAGAAATGCTGTTGAAGTGGCAGTAGCCCTAGTGGAATGAGGCCTAATCCCAGCTGGAATCTCCTTGCCATGATGGGAATAACAAAATGCAATGCAAAACCCAATCCACTTAGAAATAGTTTGTTTTGACACAGGCTTGCCCTGAGAACTCAAAGCAAAAGAAACAAACAACTGCTGAGACTGCCTAAAATCCTTAGTCCTGCTTAAATAATAACGCAACTGCCTGTGTACATCTAAAGTGTGCAAAATCTTTTCCCCCTTATTTTGGGGATCTGCATAAAAGGTAGGCAAATGAATAGTTTGGTTTAAAGCCACACTAGAAACCACTTTAGGCATAAAGGAAGGATTAGTACGTAAAGATACCCTATCCTTATGAAAAATCAGGAAAGGCTCAACCGCCATAAGGGCCTGCACTTCAGACACCCTTCTTGCAGATGTAATGGCTAACAAAAAGCAGTCTTCCATGACAAATATTTCAATTCAGCAGTAGCTGCAGGCTCAAAAGGTTGTAGAGTGAGTTTCTCCAACACAAAATTGAGGTCCCAAGCAGGAGTAGGAGCTCTACGTGGGGGTCTTATATTCTTTGCCCTCTAAGAAATTGCTTGAACAAAGGATGAGAAAACAATGGTGGGTCACAATCATAGTGAGCTGAAATTGCTGCAGCATGAATCTTAACGGAAGAGAAAGACAAACCTTTGTCCAATAACTCAGTAAGATATTGAAGAGCCACACTCAAATTTGGCTCAGAAACATCCAAATCCTTTGCTGCACACCAAAATAAAAATCTCTTCCATTTTCCTGCGTACACTTTCCTTGTACTAGGTCTTCTGGCTTCCATAATCACATTCAAAACTTGTTGAGGAAGCTGAGACCTGCTATGGTTCAAAACAGAATATGCCAAGCTGTTAGATGAAGAGAGTGAAGCTTGACATTGAGCAGATGCCCGTCCTTCTGAGACAATAGGTGTGGAATCAAAGGTAAGGGCCATGGAGGCTTCCTTACCAGACTCCTCAGCAATGGGTACCAGTGCTGCGAGGCCAATCTGGAGCTATTAAAATCATCCTTGGCTTGTCTTGTCTGACCTTTAGAAGTACCTTTGGGAGGAGAGGCAGAGGTGGAAAGGCATACACATGAAGATTTTTCCAACTGAAAGAAAGAGCATCCACTTTCCAGGCTGTGTGATGAAACCTTTTCGTGCAAAACTTTGGCAGCTGGTGGTTTAGTGGAGAAGCGAACAGATCTATGTCTGGAGTTCCCCATGACACTGTCAATGTCTGAAATACATGAAGATCCAGTTTCCACTCGTGGGGATCCATGATTTGCCTGCTTAACACATCTGCTAAGGAGTTCTGTGCTCCTGGCAGAAACCTTGCTTGAAGATTCAGCTGCAAGCTTAACGCAGTCTCCCACAAAATCATTGCTTGCCGGCATAGAGGATAAGAATGTGTTCCCCCTTGTTTGTTGATGTACCACATGACAGTTGTGTTGTCTGTTAGAATCAACACCTGCCCTGGAAGAAGTAAATCCTTGAAAGCCAGTAATGCAAACTGGACTGCTAACATCTCCTTCATGTTGATATGTAGATGCTGCAGTCTGGCAGGCCACTTGTCTTGTATCCACTTTCCATTCAGATGAGCTCCCCAAGCTGTGTCTGAGGCATCTGTCGTTAGAATCTGACTCGCCTCTGGCCGGGTCACAGAGAGTCCCTTGTTTAGGTGACATTCCTGAGCCCACCACAAAAATTCCTTTTGAATGCAAGGTATTATTTGAATGACAGCGTCCAAATCCTGGCAGTGCTGTGTCCATACATTTTGAGCTACCATTGTAGCTTCCTCATATGCAGTTTGGCATTGGGAAGTACCAGAATACAAGATGCCATGAACCCTAAGGCTTGAAGGACTGTCCTTGCAGTCAGCCCGGACTGATGAGATAGTTGATGGAAGTAGAGAGAAAGATTCTTTTGTTTGTCCGGGGTTAAAAGGCCATCTGGGTTGCTGTATTCAGTCTCACACCCAGAAAGCACATGTCTTGAGAGGGTACTAGACTGGACTTTATTTCGTTCACAGAATACCCTAGGCATCTTAGCACTGCTATCACATATTCCAAATGCTGAAGAAGCACGTCCTTCCTTGAGCCAGAATCAGGCAATCGTCCAAATAAGGATAGATTTGTATTCCTTTAGCCTGAAAAGCTATCACTGGAGCCAGAACCTTTGTGAATACTCTGGCGCAGTAGATAAGCCAAAGGGCAATGCAGAGAACTGATAATGAGAATTCCCAGCTCGAACGCAGATACTTCCTGCAAATTAGTCTGACAGGAACATGAAGGTAAGCTTCCTTGAGATCCAAAGTTACCATCCAGTGATCTTTGCCCAGCAGAGGTAAAAGCTATTGTAACGTCAACATTTTGAACTTGGGAATGTCCAGATAAGTGTTGAGGATAGACAGATCCAAAATTGGTCTCCACGTGTTCCCCTTTTTTGGTACTAGGAACAGGCGAGAATAAAATCCTAGGCCCCTTCTGGCACAGGAACCGGCTGAATGGCCCCTATTTGGAGCAACAGAGAAATTTGCTTGTGAGCCTCTTTCCTTTGTTGAGGAGGAATGTCTGGCATGCCTTTGAAAGGAGGCAAGGTATGGAAATAAAACCTGTAACCGTGGTGAATGATATCCAATACCCATCTGTCTTGGGTAATTAAACTCCAGTTTTCTTTGAAAAGTGCCAACCTTCCTCCCAAAGGTGCTGCCAGACGAGAAGATTCTGGCAGCTGAAAAGGCAGGTCATTGTGTCTGTTTACGAAAGGACTGACCCTGCCCTCACCAGAAGACTGAGCAGGTGAACTCCCTGTTCTAGGCCTAAAAGAACCTTGAGCTCTGCCTCTACCACGCCTAGACCTACCCCTAGACTGGGAATCATAAGCAGGATATGTCCACCCCTTGGTAGGCCAATTTCTACTAAACTTGGAGGCTGAACCTGCAAAAATCTTTAACAGTCTGCATAGACTTAGCCTTGTCTTCCATTTTCTTTAGAACTGCTTCCACAGGCGAACCAAACAACACATCAGATTGTAAAGGAGCATCTAAAATCCTTGTTTTCACATGCTCAGCTAAATTCTGATCTCTCAACCAGGCGTGCCTGCGAAGAACCGAACCAGTGGCAGCCACCCTCGAAGAGGCCTGCACAGCATCAAAACCACATTGCAAAGAATGCTTACCCACCTGTTCAGAAACATGAACTAAATCCTGCAACTCTTTACACTCAATACCTTCCGCCAAAGCATCTACCTTAGACTTTAATTGTGAAAGGAGATAATTTTGGTATTTCAACATGTGAAACTGGCAATTCAAAGCTCTCATGGCCAAAGTGGAAGAAGTATACACTTTCTTTCCCCATCTATCCAAAGCCCTAGCCTCTTTATCTGGAGGAACAGGATTTTTTAACAACAGAAGCCTTAACACCTTTAGGCCCCTGTGAAACAGTTTCTGGGTCTGCCCTAGGACTCTTATGAGCTTCAGGCACCCTATAATATCTATCCGGTTTAACTGGAGCAGGAGGCAAAGAGTCAGGGTTCAGAGAAGCCTCTGCAAAAACATCCTCTACCACATCTAGAACAGGAGGTATAGCTAAAGGCCTATGCTGGGGTAGAAACAAAAATTCCCTAAGCCTTTTCCTGGAATCAGAGAAATCCTGACCTTCCCATTTAAAATGCTCCCTCATGGAATGAAGAGTCTCTGAAAATGAAAAATCCTCAGGAGGATAAGCAGAAGGAGTAGAATCATCTACATCAGAATCAGAGTAAGGGGAATACTCCTGCAAGTCTTCAGCCGAAGACTCAGAAGCATCCGAACACTGCTCAAAACTCCCAAGCTCAGGTTCCACCCTAGGCCTCTTATCAGGAGGGGGCACAGAACCTCTAATCATTGTAATCAAATCTTCTGCCATCTTAAGCATATGCTTCTTAGGTACAGACCCTGAAGAACTAGGGGTAACTCCTGAAACAAAACCTGGCCTGCCCCTGGGAGAAGCCTTGGAAACAGCAGGAGGGCCTAACCACCTTAGGCAGGAGGGAAGAACAGCTACCTGAGAAGCCCCTTCCGCCTGGCCTACCTCCTGAGAGGTCACATCTTGCAGTAATAAAGTCTCTCCCTGGGATTCCAAAGAAATTTCTGGCTGAACCCTGGGCTCCACCGAGCCCTCTAAAGAACCGGCGTCCGGGACGGACGGTTCTTCCAGCCTAGGCTTTGCTGTTTTGTCCTTGCGCTTTTTGAAGCGGCCGGAGCATCCGGCGGCATTTTATAATTACACCGCTTCCCAAAACTAACCTGGCACAATCTAATCTTCTCTTTATAGTGCGTTTGTTAAATCTAGCACAAGAGCGACAGCCAACAACGTCGTGCTCAGGCCCTAAGCAAGGTATACACAAGGTATGGTAATCCCTATGAGGTATCTGTTTCCCACAAGAAATACAGTTATTCACTTTTTCTGACATCCGTAAAATACTGAGGCAAGAAAAACAAAATAATCCCCAAAGGGGTACTTAGCCAACTTGGATTCGGTCTGAAACTCCGACTTCGGAAAATCTCAGAACGCCAACCTGCACTTGCAAAACTGCTTCTGCATCGGACCATGCGGCAAAAAAGACTGAGGATATGACGTCGGTCATGCGCATTTGTACCCTGACGTCCTGACGTCAGACTAATGCGCCTTGACCGACGTCAGCCATATACTTTGGTATTCGGGCCGACTGGGACAGCGGACTACCCAAGTGTTAGGACTGCAGCAATGTGGTATGAAGAACATCTAATAAGTAGACCCTAAAATTTTAAGGATGAAGTATTTAGGCAGATATTCTGAAGTTAGAAACAAATTAAGCAGTACTTGCTGAAAACAAAGAATTCGCTTGTCAAGAATGATGGAAAGAGGGGAGTCACATGAATAGCTACTGCCTTTTTCTGCACTTTTTTTTTTAAAAAATACAGTATTTAAACTGTGTATGAAGGAGTGTTGAAGGAATTTTTATCTGAAGTTATTCTGCTCTTCAGTAACTTGAACTAAAGCTAGTGTTGGCTGAATTTTGTTATTTGCTAGTAATTACAGGTGTGGGGGTAGCCACATTCTTTGACTTCCTGTCCTTGCATATTTAAACTGGTGCATGTGAAATAATTCCTGCTTTAAAACTTCAGCTTGGCCAGCTAAAAACTTGGTTATATTCAACTGGACGTATAAGAGAATTTAAGTACCTTTTTCTGCACTTTTTTTTTTTAAACTGTGTATGAAGGAGTGTTGAAGGAATTTTTATCTGAAGTTATTCTGCTCTTCAGTAACTTGAACTAAAGCTAGTGTTGGCTGAATTTTGTTATTTGCTAGTAATTACAGGTGTGGGGGTAGCCACATTCTTTGACTTCCTGTCCTTGCATATTTAAACTGGTGCATGTGAAATAATTCCTGCTTTAAAACTTCAGCTTGGCCAGCTAAAAACTTGGTTATATTCAACTGGACGTATAAGAGAATTTAAGTACCTTTTTCTGCACTTTTTTTTAAAAATACAGTATTTAAACTGTGTATGAAGGAGTGTTGAAGGAATTTTTATCTGAAGTTATTCTGCTCTTCAGTAACTTGAACTAAAGCTAGTGTTGGCTGAATTTTGTTATTTGCTAGTAATTACAGGTGTGGGGGTAGCCACATTCTTTGACTTCCTGTCCTTGCATATTTAAACTGGTGCATGTGAAATAATTCCTGCTTTAAAACTTCAGCTTGGCCAGCTAAAAACTTGGTTATATTCAACTGGACGTATAAGAGAATTTAAGTACCTTTTTCTGCACTTTTTTTTTTAAAAAATACAGTATTTAAACTGTGTATGAAGGAGTGTTGAAGGAATTTTTATCTGAAGTTATTCTGCTCTTCAGTAACTTGAACTAAAGCTAGTGTTGGCTGAATTTTGTTATTTGCTAGTAATTACAGGTGTGGGGGTAGCCACATTCTTTGACTTCCTGTCCTTGCATATTTAAACTGGTGCATGTGAAATAATTCCTGCTTTAAAACTTCAGCTTGGCCAGCTAAAAACTTGGTTATATTCAACTGGACGCATAAGAGAATTTAAGTACCTTTTTCTGCACTTTTTTTGTAAAAATACAGTATTTAAACTGTGTATGAAGGAGTGTTGAAGGAATTTTTATCTGAAGTTATTCTGCTCTTCAGTAACTTGAACTAAAGCTAGTGTTGGCTGAATTTTGTTATTTGCTAGTAATTACAGGTGTGGGGGTAGCCACATTCTTTGACTTCCTGTCCTTGCATATTTAAACTGGTGCATGTGAAATAATTCCTGCTTTAAAACTTCAGCTTGGCCAGCTAAAACTTGGTTATATTCAACTGGACGTATAAGAGAATTTAAGTACCTTTTTCTGCACTTTTTTTTTTAAAAATACAGTATTTAAACTGTGTATGAAGGAGTGTTGAAGGAATTTTTATCTGAAGTTATTCTGCTCTTCAGTAACTTGAACTAAAGCTAGTGTTGGCTGAATTTTGTTATTTGCTAGTAATTACAGGTGTGGGGGTAGCCACATTCTTTGACTTCCTGTCCTTGCATATTTAAACTGGTGCATGTGAAATAATTCCTGCTTTAAAACTTCAGCTTGGCCAGCTAAAAACTTGGTTATATTCAACTGGACGTATAAGAGAATTTAAGTACCTTTTTCTGCACTTTTTTTTTAAAAATACAGTATTTAAACTGTGTATGAAGGAGTGTTGAAGGAATTTTTATCTGAAGTTATTCTGCTCTTCAGTAACTTGAACTAAAGCTAGTGTTGGCTGAATTTTGTTATTTGCTAGTAATTACAGGTGTGGGGTAGCCACATTCTTTGACTTCCTGTCCTTGCATATTTAAACTGGTGCATGTGAAATAATTCCTGCTTTAAAACTTCAGCTTGGCCAGCTAAAAACTTGGTTATATTCAACTGGACGTATAAGAGAATTTAAGTACCTTTTTCTGCACTTTTTTTTTAAAAATACAGTATTTAAACTGTGTATGAAGGAGTGTTGAAGGAATTTTTATCTGAAGTTATTCTGCTCTTCAGTTATTCCCACCCACCCTGTTTTTGTTTTGGTGTTAATCTTAGTGGCATTGAAACTGCCCGCCTCAGCCTGCCTCTGGGCCCATCTCATTTGCTCACTCAACTGAGTGCAGTGAGATCATATTCTGATTTCAGGCACTCCTACTGTGTACAAAGAGAGCATCTGGGAAATAGAAAAAAAAAATTAAGCTCATTTCCTGCCTTTCTTGTTAAGTGGTACAGACTATTTGTAGGCTCCTGAGCCCCCAAGCCCTTCTGTGTTTGAGGGAAGCCTTCTAGCTTGTTTATTTCTTATAACTAGCCAGTTTTCTAGTTTCAGCACTCAAATCTGTTTCTTTGATCTCAGCACTTGTTCAGAAAAAAAAAAAAAAAAAAAAAAAAAAAAATTTCATCTGCTTTTACTGTACTTGTGTTTTTACCTACTTCTTTTTACTTTTGCATCATCTTAAAATACTCAATTGTATTTATTACTGCTTGGTGTAACTCATTCTAAGCCTTTTGGTTTAAACACTTGGGCTTCGGACCAGTTAGTTGTTTTGCACTGAGAGGGTTTGTGGTCTGCACTGTTGTGGCAGAACAGGTAGCTTACATCCTTCTAGGTTGAGAACTGCTGATTGAGGGCTCAGTGTCTTATTCTAAAAGTGTATTAATTCTGGTTTAAGCACTTGGGCTTTCAAGCCAGTTATTTTACATTAAGAGGGTTCGTGGTCTGCACTCTTGTGGGAGGAGAGGCTGGACTCTGCCCTTCTGAGCTGGGAATTTCTGGTTAAAGGCTTATAGTGCATGCATATCTGAACTGTTTCTTACTGAAGTTGGTGCCTTGTTTGCTGTGGCATAGACTGGATTCGGGCCTGCTGGATCTAGCTTTGTTTGTGTAACTTGAGCACTAATCCAGACATTCTCTAAAGTATTCAATGGTATTTATTACTGCTTGGTTGTAACTTGATTAAAGTGTAGCTATCATTCAAGTCTTTTGGATTAAGCACTTGGGCTTCAGAACAGTTGTTTTACATTAGGAAGGTTTGTGGCAAGCACTGTGGTGGCAGGACAGGTAGCTTTCATCCTTCTAAGTTGGGAACTGCTGATTGAGAGCCCAGTGTCCAAGTGTATTAGTTCTGGTTTAGGCACTTGGGCTTCAGGCCAGTTATTTTACATTAAGAAGGTTCGTGGTCTGCACTCTTGTGGGAGAAGAGGCTGGACTCTGCCCTTCTGAGCTGGGAATTTTCTGGTTAAAGGTTTATAGTGCCTGAATATTTGAACTGTATCTTACTGAAATTGGTTCACCTTGTTTGCTCTAGCATAGACTAGATCCAGGCCTACTGAATCTAGCTTTGTTTATATGCTTGTTGTTTGTTTGCTTGTTATTTCCTGGAAGCTAATTCCACCTAATACGCAACTTCTCAGCTTCTGTGGATCACTGGTGATATCTGCATTGCTTACTGTACTTATTTCCTTGTTTCACTTGAAAGAAAGTTACTGTTTGTCGTTTTGCATTTAGTTACTTGTAACACATTGCACTCAAGTTACCTGGCACTTGCTCACTAAAGCAATTATATAAGTCAGCACTAAAAATTAAAAGCACTACACCCTCACTCCCCACTGGCCCTTGTTTTCAATTAAGGATTTCCCAATATTATTCTAGCATGTCCAAAGGTCAGTTGTCAAATCTCCTCTCCGGTCCAGCTGGTGAATCTGGGAATCTTGAGGCAATGTTATAACTGCCTCATGTACACAGACAACCCTCTCCTCCTCCCACATAACACAAATACTTGTGAGAGATGCAGCTATTTAGCCAAACTGGAGGCTGAGCTCTCTCAACTCAGGACTGGCAAGATCAGACAGGAGGAGAAGGCAACTACACACACCACAAAACCAGCCTCACATAATGCTACCACTCCACTGAATCAAACACATAAACACACAAAGACATACTGAGGCTCTGAGTAAAATTTACCTAAACAGCAGAGGCCTCCAAAGCAGACACCCAAACAACTGCTACCTCAAGACACCCCACAAGCAACACATAAACCACAAAAGCAGTGTGCAAAGCAGTCACAGCCCTTAAGGCCAAATACAACACCAAACATACTTGTCATAGGTGACTCCATAGTCAGACACACTGACGTCCCACTCACCAGGCTGAACAAGGAGAGGGTCACAGTAAGCTGCCTATCGGGCGCTAGAATCCGCCACATAACACAAGCACTCGGGTCACTCCATGGCAAGTACAGATATGACACAGTCATTGTCCATGCTGGTGTGAACGACCTGAGACGTACCTCCCTGGACTACATGAAAAGAGACAGAGGAGCTCTCTGATTATGTAGCCCAGGCAGGTATGACCCTAACCCTGAGCAGTATCCTTCCTTCACCAAGAATGATGCCACAATATAGAGACAAGATGATCAGCTTTAACAATTGGCTTAATGTCTGGTGTCATTCAAAGGGGATCCAGTGTCTGTCTGCCTGGGATGACATGCTTGACAAGCCACGCTGCTCAAGGGACGGCTTGCACCTGTCACCCTGGGATTCGGATATTGGCTAAGGCTCTTGCCACCCCCATAGTGCCTTTTTAGGCAAGGCTCAAATTCTAAACCTACCACCCTAGAAAACAAAATGGGAAGAAACTGAGGGTAATGCTGCTCAATGCCAGAAGTCTAAATCTCAAAATGCACGCACTCGAGGCCCTTCTCAGTATGGAGAACATCGATGTCTGTGCTGTAACTGAAACCTGGTTCAAGGCTCCTGAGAGCACCCGGCACTATTAGGTTTTACCTCATATCATGCGTTCCGCCCCAAAACCCGGACCACACCACAAAAGGAGGGGTGTATCCATATTCATAAAGGATACTCACACCTCCAGGTTGGTGGCAACGCCTGAAGCTCGGAAACCATCCAGGTGCAACTAACCATAGGCAAAACTGCTCTACAAATTGTAGCATGCTACAGGCCACCCTCTCAAACTCAGGAACCCCACACAGCCTTCCTGAAGACACTGGAGGGTATAAATGTATCTCCAAACACCATCATATTGGGTGACTTCAACTACCCGAATATAGACTGGGAACATTACTCAAGCCCTAACTTTCTAGCCCAACGGTTCCTGGAGTTCATAAATTCAAATGCCATGGAACAGCTAGTCACTGTTCCCAGAGAGGAGAAAATATACTAGATCTCATTGTCACAAACATGGGGACAAAATGCTCCACACCGGAAGTATATCCTCATTGGTGAGATCTGATCATAAACTAATCTCACTGGAAATCCACATCCCGCCCCACCCCAAGCAAAAAACACCATAGTGAAGAACTTCTCTAAAGCAAACTTCACACTACTCAAGACTGGTGTGGTATCCGTCAAGGCCCCTGAGCCAGAGGAAACCACAACCCAAGCTGCGGAAGCCCTTACAAATGCCTTCTATGAACACCTCCAGGACTGCATGGATCAGGCAATCCCAAATAAAACCAAGACTCTTTCCACAAAGGGCAAACGTCCAGTCTGGTGGACCCCAGCCATTAACAAACTTTACAATAAGAGGAGAAAGCTATTACATGATAGAACAAAATCCATAAAAGGGAAGTCACCCTGATCATTATTAGTAAAAAAATACGAGCACTCATAAAATCAACTAAGGCCAATTTTGAGAGAAAAATTGCCATGGATTCAAAGGACAATCATAAGGCCTTTTTCAGCTATGCTAGGAACCTGGGTGGAAACTCCCAGATATGCTCAGAATTAGTCCAAAATGATACAAAATCACTGAACCCACAGACAATGCCAACATACTGGCAGACAGGTGGAGTGCAAACTTCACCCCGCTATCCCAACCTAAAGGAGAGATAACTATCCCAGCCGAGTGTAGCCTCCCGGACATCTCAAATGCGCAGGTGAAAGCTGCTCTCTCTAAAGCTAAAAACACAGCATCAATGGGACCGGATGGTGTCCCCGGCTGTGTGCTACATGAGCTAAATGAGGAATTAAACCCGCACATAAGGCAGCTGTTTAATCTCAGCCTTACCACAGGATACGTGCCCAAGGAGTGGCGTGCAGCAACTGTGGTCCCACTCCACAAAGGCGGTGCCTCTACGGACCCTGGTAATTACCGCCCCATAAGCTTAACAAGTCTAGTCTGCAAAGCTATGGAGAGGATCATAATGGAGCTCATAAACAAAGATATAGGGGACTTGCAGACATTGGACCCGACCCAGTTTGGCTTTGTCAAGGAAGATCATGCCTTTTGAACTTGGTTGACTTCTTGAAACAGTCACCAAGGCCATTGATGAGGAAAGGCAGTCCATACAGCCTACCTTGACCTTGCAAAGGCTTTCGACACAATACCCCACTCGGGTATTGTAGAAAAACTTACCAGCTTAAATGTAAACCCATATGTCACAAGATGGGTTGCAAACTGGCTTAAGGACAGAACCCACAGGGTTAGAGTTGCTGGCGCTGTGTCAGACTCCAAGCCGGGTCACAAGTGGTGTCCCACAGGGCTCGGTCCTTGGCCCCTATTGTTTGGCATCTACTTCTCAGAAGTACAGGCCAACATGGGAGGACTTTGGCTGACAAAGTTTGCAGACGACTGCAAACTGGGCCATAGTGGAAAGTGCATCGGACACGGATATCCTTCAGAAGGGACTCACGGAAACAGATAGCTGGTGCCAGAGCCATGGCCTGAAGTTAAACGCCAAAAATGTATAGTCATACCCTTCGGGAAAAACAAGCTAACCCCAAGCTACCATATAGGTGGCAATCCACTAAGCACAGAAGAGGTTATCAGGGACCTGGGGACCCAGGTTGACAGTGGCCTTTCTTTTGACACTCACATTGCTAAAGTGGTTAGAAAGACCTTCTACATTGCCCACCTGATCATGAAGGGATTCACATCCAGATCTAGTGAGGTCATTGTTCCCTGTACTCTTCACTTATCAGACCAATGATCGAGTACAATGCCCCATTCGGGATGTATCTCACCCGACATCTGCAGCAATTGGAGAGACCCCAAAAGTTCCTCAGCAAAAGGATAAAAGACTCCAAAATCTGTCATATGGTGCCAGATTGAAGAAACTCCAGCTCTATTCAGTCGCATACCGTCTGCTCAGAGGTGACATGTGCCTGACATACAAGGCCATGTCCAACCCGGAATTAATGGACATGCTCCACCTCAAAAATCCAAATCCACCAAAACCACTAGAGCAAGCGACTTAAACCTTAGCACGGATATAAATAGGGCGTGCTGGAGGGATAGATTTATCACTCAGAGACTCCTATGCTGTGGAATAAAATCCCGGTCCATGTGAGGCAGAGCACCTCGCTGACTCTGTTCAAGAGAAATCTAGACCTGTGGATGGGAGATCGTAGGTTTACCCCAGGAATCAACTCTGTGTCACTGCTGGACAGAGGCACAACAAACTAATGGGCACAGTATTGTTTCATATAAGGGGTGGCGTAAGCC
The DNA here is from genome assembly GCF_019279795.1 of Protopterus annectens. NCBI lineage: Eukaryota > Metazoa > Chordata > Ceratodontiformes > Protopteridae > Protopterus > Protopterus annectens. The sequence goes on along the minus strand of NC_056729.1, from coordinate 501,808,039 downwards.
ACAATAATTTGGGCTAGGCTTATAAATGCCTTAGGGCAGATAGCCTAGTATAAACCTATGAACCTATGAACCTATGAACCTTGCTACTACTAGTGCTGGTCTCACCATAGCTTCACTCTGCTGGGATAAAATGCACCTCTGCTTCTTCTGTCATCAGAAGCAAAACATTAGTACTGGTCCCAAGATGAGAAGCAGGACATTGCCTGTTTGTTGATCCACAGTCTTGTCCGAGATAATGCAAGGGTCTGTGAGCTTGTTGTAGCCTTTTCCTGGTACATGCCTTGAATAGCAACCAGACCAATTGAGTGTCAAGCATAGACACTCACTGCTCAACGAGAAACAATCAAGAATCAATGCACTCTGCTCCTTCTCTCACCAGGAGGAGAATATAAGCACAAATTCCAAGCTGTCACCTATGAAGCAGTTATTAGGCTTTCCGGCGATTAGCAGTCTCCAGGAAAAAATGTCCTTGTGCTCTTTCTCTATCCAGCAGAAAACAAAACACTAATCTTAAGATGACTACTGAGATGCAGAATGTGGGCTCTCCAATAACTGGTGGTGTTGCAATAGATGTTGCAGACTTTGAAGGTAAGATGGAAAAAATGGGTTACCATCTTAAGCACTGCAGTGTGCACTAAGCAGTTAGATATGTAAGAGGGGGTAACTTAAGCTTTAGCTAAGTGTACAGCCACTTATTTAAGAACACGAGAGATTGAAAGGTGTGGACATGTTGTATGCTGGTTCTATGAAATACAATGGGATGGCTAATAAAGTTAAATTAGTGAAGGGGGGTGATTTCACAAAATGAAAATTCTGTGCTTATTGACAACAGCCAATGAAAAGGGATAGGGAAGGAGATATGTGATCAAATGAATATAAGAGGCAGGCAAGTAGAAAAACAGTTGAGTTTAAGAAAACAACAGCACCAGGGTGTGAATAAATTCTGTGCAACTCACGAGACACAGCTGTGGTCTAATATGCAATTAAAAACAAAATAAAAGTAAAAAACAGTAAACAAATCACAATACACAAAATAGAAAAAGCAATATAGAAATAACATAATGCAAGAAAGCAACAGCAAACTCTCTAAGACAGGAAAACGGTTTACTCACTCTGAACCTTTAAACATCTAACAGCAATCCAAAACTTTACATCCCAACTTTATAAACAAAAGAAAGGGTTGGCAGGCACATTTGATTACTGTAGCAGTGAGGAATTCAAACATCTACTGTTATTGTCGGAACAACTTACACAACTGCACTATGTTTATCATTCTCACTGCTGCAGTGGCCATTTGTCTATATGGGTTTGATTACCAAAGCCTATCCAACCTGGGAAAGAGGATAAGTATCCAGGAGCCCCTGCAGAATGGTCTGGAAAAACAATTCCTGAACCTGGAAAAGGGATCCAGTTTGTAAGGCTCTGCAAAAGTGTGTACAGAGGACCAAGTTGCTACCTCTAGGATCCACCCTTTCCAATATACCATTGTAGATACCAAGGCTCTAGTATAATGTGCCTTTATACTGCCAGAACTGATTTACCATGGTGGGCATAACAAAAAGCAACAGTGAAGGACAACCATATTCACATCATGAGAAATAACTCTTCCAAAGCAGTTCAAGTTGGTGGTTTGCATAATGGTCAAGAAGCTTACCTCACAGACACAAGGTACAGGGTTTGACTGTCAACTAGCAAGGGAAATTGGCTAGGTTTCAAATGGCCTGCTAAGGCAGCTGGCCGACTACTTGCCTATGAACATATGAAAGGACTTAATTCTGTCAGAATAGTACCTGAGCTGCCTATGCACACATCCAGAGCATGCAGAATTCTCCCTGGTTCTGAGGGTCTGGACAGAAAAATGAGAGTCTCACGTCTTGATTCAGTCTATAAATGAGGGATTTGTTCTTAATGAGAACCTATCGCTATGGAAGGCCAGACGTGGTTCAACCACCATGACAGCTTGCAACTCAGATACTTTTGCAGATTACAGAGTAATAACAACAACAGTCTTCCAAGTAAGGAACTTTAAATCTGCCTGATGATCTGGTTCAAAGGGAGACGGAGTTAATTTTTCTACAACAAAGTTAAGATTACAGGAAGGGGACACCTGTTTTTTTAGGATGTTTAATAATGTAACCCCCCCTTAAAAACTGTTTTGCCAAAAACAGAGAAGAAAGGGGAGAGTCATGGACACACACCTTGATAGAGAAGACAGACAGACCAGAGGAAAGTAACTCAGACAAACATTTCAGAACTAGTAGTACAGAATACCTGATAAGGCCCTGGTTATTGGCTAAGCAACAACTAGAAAATCTTTTCCACTTGCCCATATAAGACTTCAAAGTAACAGGTTTTACCTGCTACATGTTACCATGAAAGAGGTGCCTAAAAGAAGTCATAATTGAATTATTCAGTCAGTTAGTTGAAGTTGTTTTAGACTGGGGTGTATTGGTCACCCCCCTGTCTTGTGTGAGAAGGTCCAGTCTGCAAGGAAGATTGTGGTGACTGTCCTTGGCCAATTTAATAAGAAAGGAGAAGCAATGTTGCCTGAACCAAAAGGGAGTCATCATAATGATTTTTGGGGAGTTTTTATGAATCTTCAGAATTACTGTGCTTATTAGAGGAAAGGGTGGAAACGCATAAAGTAGCATTCCTGAACAAGGGAAGGAAAATCCATCTATTTTCCAGGCTAGACTTCAATAAACCCTGGGGAAGAACTTGCTCGGTTGTCTGTTTTGAAAGGAGGCAAACAGATGTATTTGAGGTGTTCCTCACAACTGGATCAACGTCTGGAAGACCCTCTCATTCAACTCAATTCGTGAGGGACTGTGTCCTGGTCCTGCTCACCTTGTCTGCCACTACGGTTTGCTCTGACAAAATGTGTAGGATCCAAACGAAAAAACAATGCTGAGGTATGGCTCCAGTCTCTCCAAGTAATTTTATTATAAAAACACAAGTGCTTTCACCAACAGGCTTCTTCAGGTATATAAAACAAGGTACAGACACACCTACTTTTATACCAACAATCATTACATCACACAATTTAAAATTGATTCTCTTAAAGAAGTAAAACAGCAATTAAAAAGGCTGTAACATAAAAGCAATTTACATAAAAATATCAGTGTGAAACACCAGATACTATGCAGATATATATATATATATATATATATATATATATATATATATATATATATATATATATATATATATATATATATATATATATATATATATATATATATATATATATATACATATATATATATATATATATATATATATATATATATATATATATATATACATATATATATATATATAAACAGATATACAAATAAAAAGAAAAATATATGTATAAACATACTATCACCTACGAAGTGGCCTATTCTTAAGAATAGGTCTCAATGGTACACAATTCATTTAAACTATGACCATTGTTTGCTCTTAATTTCAGAATCCACTTAGTTTCTAGGTTCTCAGTTCGAACTCTGTCACCACCCCTCAAATTAACATAACTTTTACCTAGTACCCTAAATGTAAATATCTGTTGTGCATCTGTCTCCTTAACATGTTTCGCTAGGGCATTGAACATACTGCCCTCTTTTATGTGGTATATGTGCTCTCTTATCCTATCCCTCAATAGTCTATCAGTCTTTCCGACATAAAATTTATAATGGGTCTGGCAAGTTGCTAGGTAGACCACATGAGATGAACCACAACTGGCACTGGTTCTAAAAGTATGAATTTCTCCAGTGTCTGGATGTCGAAAGACTGTGTACTGATCAATAAACTTACAAAACTGACATTTAGTACAAGGTATAGTTCCAGAATTATCACTGGTCATGATTTGGTCCCTGGGGTTACAAAGTTGTCTCCTCAATGATTTCTTATTTTTAAAAGTGAATTGCGGATGCTTACCTATCAGATCACAAATTTGTTGATCAGAAGTCAGAAAATTCCAATTATTATCTATAATATTTGTATAATGTATTATATTTCTCGAATAACTGAAGCACATTTTTAATTTCTGTGTAGTTTTTACTTTCCAAGTAGTATCTTCAGTTTGTTCTGAAAAATAAGGTTGGCTCTACTCTGAGTTTTCTAACAGTGCTAATGCTTCGGTTCACAAGCTTCTGGTCATAACCTCTTTCTGTTAATTCTGTAACTGTCTTATCAAGTTGTACTATAAAGTCTGGCTCTCTGGCATTCAGTCTGGATGCGCTATATGCCTGGTTTTGTGCTACGTTCCTAAAAACAAATTGAGGATGCATACTCTCTCTGCTTAATAAGCTGTTGACATGGCACTCCTTCCTATACATTTGAGTGCTTAATTTACCATCCGGCTCCTGTAGGATGGAAACATTCAAAAAGTTGACCTTTACTATATGACCAATTCATAGTAAATTTAAAAAAGTGTGTTGAGGTGTTAATATACTCAAGAAATAACATAAGTTGTTCTATGGACCCACCCCATAATAGAAAGATGTCCAGAAATCTACGAAAGAACAGGACATCATCCTTAAATTTACTTATAACTATGTTGTCCTGTTCCCATTTCAACATAACTGCATTAGAATAACTGTTAGCACATGATGTTCCCATGGCTACCCCATTGCACTGCAAATATATTTTATCTCTAAACATGAAAACATTGTTTCCTAGGACCAAGTCCAGCAGGGATTGTATCAGACATTAAGTTGATAACACTTTGAATCCCATATTTGTTGAGAATAACTGTGAAGAGTGACGCAACATCAAGTGTGACTAATAACAACTTTTTCACTCTACCCTGTTGTTCTCTTTCACAATTGAAGCTATATAAATCCCTAATGAAATGTTCAGTGTCCTTCAATATATGGTTTGAGTGTTCCAAAAGTTTCCTTAAGAACTTTTCAAGAAAAATGGAAATAGCTTCTGTACACCAATTACTACCAGCTACAGTAGGTATCATGGGGGATCTACCCTATTTTTGTGCATCTTAGGTAAGCCTTGAATTATAGGTATTGTAGGTTTAAATATAAGAAAATAATTAAGTAAGCTTTCATCAATAAGATTCATTCTGGCCATTTCCCTTATCCCGTTGTGCACATGTAAAATCATCCTATTAACTTGTGTCATGCTGATTAGTCTGGTAAAAAGTACCATCACTTAATAGCAAAAACATTCTTCTATCATAATCTATTCTATCTAAAATAACAATTTGCCCTCCCTTATCTGCAGGTCGTATCATGATAGATGGATTCACTTGTAAGTTCTTTAGTGCTATATGTTCATCTTTAGATAAGTTACACCACTTATTCCTATAGTGATTCATTTTTTTGTTCATAAAATACTTTATATGCATCATCTATATAGACTTGTTCAAATGCAGAAATTAGAGGACTTAACTTAGGCATGAAAGAACTTGTTTTTTTTTTAAAAACACAACCATTACTATCATTACTATGACCATTGTTTGCATATAACATTTTTAACTTCAAATTCCTTGAAAACAGCTTGATGTCAAGTACGACATCAGTAATGTCAGAGTCAAGAGCTGGAATAAAGGACAGTCCTTTTCCTAACACAGTATATTCATGTACAGATAGAATATGAGTGGATAAATTAATTATTGAGTTTTGCTGTTCAGAAAAGCTTTTTTGATGGTAAACGGACTCACCATTCCATCTGTGTGTTTCCGTTTGTTTCTCGTCACACTTCTCCCTCTCGATTGTGTTAGATTCGGTCCACCCTTCCCTCTGCTTGTATCAATAATTAATTTATCCACTCATATTCTATCTGTACAGGATTCTGAAATTAAGAGCAAACACTGGCCATGGTTTAAAGGACTGTGTACCATTGAGACCTATTCTTAAGAATAGGCCACTTCGTCGGTGATACTATGTTTATACACATATTTTTCTTTTTATTTGTATATCTGTTTAGATATATATATATATATATATATATATATATGTATATGTATATGCATAGCATTTGGTGTTTCACACTGATATTTTTATGTAAATTGCTTTTATGTTACAGCCTATTTAATTGCTGTTTTACTTCAAGAGAATACATTTTAAAATTGCGTGATGTAATGATTGTTGGTATAAAAGCAGGTGTGTCTGTACCTTGTTTTATACACCTGAAGAAGCCTGTTGGTGAAAGCGCTTGTGTTTTTATAATAAAATTACTTGGAGAGACTGGAGCCATACCTCAGCGTTGTTTTTTCGTTTGGATTGAGATTTTATTTGTTACTGAGGTACCTGGTTGCTGTTGGGACTTTTCTTTACTTTTATAAAATGTGTAAGATGTTTGGACAGTTGTAGAGCTACGGTTATACAGTGCTGCACAGCTAACTCCCAAGCCATTACAGCCAACCTGCACAGAGGGTACAATCTTGTAGCCCTCTGCTTGTGTATGTACCCCATCATTTTTTGTCTGTAATCATCTGAAGAGGTCCAGGAGACCATAGATGAAGAAGAGATTTCATGGCATGGATTACAACAAACATCTCCTTGACACCAAGGTGCTTTTGTCAGTCTGAGAATTCCACAGGCCATGCACCTTTATCCCCATGTAAACTGCTCCCACAAAACTGGAGGCATCTGTAATTATGGATTGATGGGGGATCTGAGGAGAAAAGATAAGATGGGTACTTATAGCCATTTGTTGTCTCCACCAATGCAATTCATTTTTTTTTTTTTTTTTACAAAGCCCAAAATTGGAATCCAAAATTCCAGAGGATGAAGATGTTGGGTCCATGTGTTTTTTAAAAGCCACTCAATTGTTCTCATATGTAACATGGCGAGTGGAATCATGAGATATTCTCTTGCACAAGTCTGACACTGAATACAGAAGCTTGGGAAAGTTTCCAGGTAAAAATCCACCTTCCCCTGTTTAAGAAAAGTTTTTTTTCCTGACAAGTGTCCATAAGGCAGCCTAGAAATACAATCCCGTGTGATGGAGTCAAGGAGGACTGTTGTACATTTATCTGGAATTCCAGATTGATAAGAAGAGACAAAACCCATGTTAAAACTCTTGACATAAGGGAAAATACTCTACAAAGAGATGTTAAGTTGTCTAAATAAAGAAATAAGTGAATGTCATTCAGAAGAAGGAAATAAGTGAATGCCATTCAGTGTGTAGTGAGCTATAACTAGAGCTAGATACTTTGTAGACACCCTTGGAGCTGTAGATAACCCAAAAGTTAATGCAGATAACTCATATCATCACACTGACACAGAGATGCAGCCTGTAGTTATGGGAATGTGATAAACACCTTTGGGATCCAATGTTACCATGAAACTCAAATGAGGTATGGGGGTAACAGTATTTGAAGGGTCAACATACTGACCTCTGGTATTTTCATATGCAGACAGACAAGAACAATCCAAAACCGCTCTCCAAGAAAATTATTTTTTCTTTGGTTCAAAGGCCTTTGCCCCCTTGATCTAAGGGCACTGGTTCTATCACTCCTAGGGTGGGGTACGTGATGAAGAATCTGAGGGAAAAAAATTCTGTTTGGTTTGGAGTATGGAGATGAATTTGTATCAAATGCCAGATGTACCCTTCCTGAACTGCTCTTAGCACCCAATTCAGAAACAATCTGTTTCTGAAGGGGAATGTAAACAGCCAGTTTCCAGGGCAGATTATGAGATACAGTGACAGGAGGAGAGGGCATGTGGGATAGAATGCTGGCAAACTCATTCTGAAGTATTAGACGGACTCCTTTTGGAAAAGATCCTTGTTTCTTATTGTGCCCCTCCTAGCATCTCTCTTTTGTTTAACTTCTCTATTTGCCATGCACTGGCAGGAATTAATTGTTTTGTTTCTAAAAGAAAGAGAATTTGGAAGATTTGTAAAGTGGCCCTTGGAAAATCTTTGACACTCCCTGAATTAACCTTCCTCTTTCATCAAGGTTTTGAGGACCTATGCAGCAGAAGGGCCAAATAAATCATTATTTAAAGCAGAATTCAAACTTTCAGAATTGATTTCATCAGCAAACCTTTGGTTATGTACCCAGGCACAACTCTTCAAAACTGTAACAGTAGCAGTGACCCTAAACACAGTATCTGCACAAATATAAACACTCTAAAGCATGTTTAGTTAAAATGCTTGGCAAATTTTAGAAATAACAGATTTCAGAAAGGAGCCGTCCTCTGAAAGAAGGGAGGCAAAGCATTCCCTCAACTGCCTGTACAAAACAGACTAAACTTCCATACACGAGCCTGGCAATTGAGAATTCTATAAGCTAATGTGGAAGAAGACAAAAATTCTCTTACCAAATCTGTCCAACACCTTGCTTTCTTCATCCACTGGGGAAGGGCTAATATTAACTAGTAATCTATTACCAGCTGGTAGAGAGGTAGATCTTGCAGCTGGATCTACTGTAAGATGAAAAAAATGTTAGTTTGAAGTGCTTTATACAGTCTATTCGCTTTTTTTTTTGGGCACTGAAGGTTGAATGTCAAGATTATTGCAAGAAGCTTTAAACACATCCTCCAAAGCCGGCAAAATAGGAGAGATAGGTGCAGAATGAGGTTCCTAATTCAGGGGGAAACATCCACCTGTTTCAACAAAAATATCCAATTCATTCTGGCAATGAGGTAAGAGAAAGAAAATTACTCTCCAAGACAGAGAGTGGAGAAAGTTTCCTCTGAATCAGACTCAGGTGGCTGTAAATCATCAGGAGAAGAATCCTTGTCTCTGGCTGTATCAGAAACCTCAAATACATTTCCATTAGGTAAGAATTTGAAAATCTGGATTAACAGCCTGTAATAATTACTTGGCTAATGTAAGAAAAGCCATCTTTTCAAAAAGATACCATGTTTTCAGTTGAACATGGTCTAACCTTCTGTTTTTTGTTTCTTTTCAGCCAACACCCTGACAGAAGGCCATCTAGGAGGAGATGGTTGTTCAGCCTCACCAAGAGGTAACTTCCCCTGGTTACCCAGAGAAGCATCCCCTAGAAGGTCTCCCAGATACAAACAAGATGGCTCTCCCATGCCCACAATGGACATTAGAACAGCTGAAGAGGACATGACTGATCTCTGGTCCACAGTGGCTGAAAAGAATATACCAGAGGGACACACAGAAGAAAGTGAGTGGTGTCATGAATAACAGATGGCCACTTCAGGTTAATTCACCAATATCTGAGGGAGTGACGGAGCCTGTTGTGGCAGCAAAGGTTCTTTATTATGCTATTTATTCTTCTTAGACACAGCAAGAGAAGAGTCAGAAGGACCAGAGTAATGCCCCATTGCTGGAACAAGTCAGTCAGACAATATGTTGTCACACACACACACACACACACACACACACACACACACACACACGTGTACACACACACACACACACACACACGTGTACACACACACACATGTACACACACACACGTGTACACACACATGTACACACACGCACGTGTACACACACGTGTATACACACACACGCACGTGCACACACGTGTATACACACACACGCACGTGCACACACACGTATACACACACACACACACACACACGTATACACACACACACACACACACGTATACACACACACACACGTATACACACACACACACGTATACACACACACACACACACACACACACGTAACACACACACACACACGTAACACACACACACACGTAACACACACACACGTAACACACACACACGTAACACACACACACGTAACACACACACACACACACACACACACCTTACACTTATCCCTACACGGTTCGTTTTTCTGTATATTTAACAGAAAAATAGCAAAACCTTTGTCAGAAATCATTCAGTTGTCCACAATGCAAAATGATTACAGCTAAGTAGTCAAAGTGTACATAAGCATTAAATATATTCAAAATTATTTCTCCCCATTTAAAACATTTTTCCAGACTTTTAATTCTCATAAATTAGCTTAAATACAACCCCCTATGTCACTAGATGGGTTGCTAACTGGCTCAAGGACAGAACCCACATGGTTAGAATTGCTGGAGCCATGTCAGACTCCAAACTAGTTACAAGTGGCGTCCCACAAGGTTCAGTCCTGGGACCTCTCGTTCGGTATATATTTCTCGGAGGTACAGGCTAACACGGAAGGACTGTGGCTGACCAAGTTCGCAGATGACTGCAAACTGGGAGCCATAATCAACTCTCCAGCCGACACAAGCATCCTCCAAAAGGGCCTCATAGAAACAGACAACTGGTGCCAGAGCCATGGCCTCAAGCTAAACGCCAAAAAGTGTATAGTCATCCCCTTTGGCAAAAACAAAGTGCCCACAAATTACCACACAGGCGGTAATCCATTAAGTACAGAAGAAGTAATTAGGGACCTGGGGACCCAAGTTGATAGCAATCTCTCATTTGACAACCACGTGGCCAAAGTGGTAAGAAAAACATTTTATATAGCCCACCTAATCATGAAGGGATTCAGATCTAGATCAGGGGAGGTCATCGTGCCTCTTTACTCATCCCTCATCAGGCCCATAATTGAGTACAATGCCCCTTTTGGGATGTACCTTAGCAGACACCTGCAGCAACTGGAAAGACCCCAAAAGTACCTCACCAAGAGGATCAAAGGGCTCAAACAGATGCCATATGATGCCCGGTTAAAGAAACTCCAGCTCTACTCAGTGGCATACCGCCTGCTCAGAGGCGATCTCTGCCTGACGTATAAAGCAATGTCCAACCCGGAATTAATGGACATGCTGCACCTCAGAAAATCCAAATCCCATCGAGCTACGCTCGAGAGACTTGAACCTCAGCACTGAAATAAATAGGACATGCTGGAGGGACAGATTCATAACCCAGAGGCTCCCTTCACTCTGGAATAAAATCCCAGTCCAGGTTAGGCAGAGTCCCTCACTGACTCTCTTCAAGAGGAATCTTGATGAGTGGATGGGAGATCGTAGGTTTACCCCGGGTATCACTTCTGTGTCACTGTTAGACAGAGGCACAGTTTACTAACCTCGAAAAAGGGCACAGCAAAATTAATTTAAAATGGGTGGCGAAAGCCAAACACACTCTGGCTAGGCTTATAAATGCCCTAGGGCAGATAGCCTAGTATGAACGTATGAACCTATAAAACAAAACCATACACCTATTACCACAAAATAGCCTCCAAATCACAAAATACGCTCTTAGCTAAAAACAGAGGTTCCTGAGAGGACACTTCCAATATTGTGAAACAATACTGGGTTTCTTAAAAGGGAAATACAAATTTTAGTCAAAAAACAAAGTAAAAGTTATCTTATTAAAGAGGAACAAATTGTGTGTGGAAGGGCTCCCCCGCTGGGACTTGTGACAAAAATTAAGCTTCACTAAAGATTGCTACTCCTGAAGAACCTCAGAATTGCTTCTTCTTGAGGCGGCAAGAAAATACTTAAGATTTCTTCACTCTGCCTGCTGATTTCTTTCCTCTGGGCTGTCCAATCAGCAGTCAGAGTAAAGGTGTGGGAGAGAGAGACAGCCTTGTGAAACTGGACAGCTGCTGTATCCTGGGCAGGATACAACTCATACCAGGAAGAATGATGAACAACAAGCATTCCATGCACATTGCTCCAGTCTTCACTAGGGCAAATGGTGCATTGTGTGTGCTCCGACAAATGCTTCCCAACCTTCCTCCCCATCGAAAAATGAAAGTGAGCTCAGACACTTCATTCCTCCCACACCTCGCACCAACTCCAATAGGTGCGTAGCCACTAATCAAACTCAGGTTACCAAAAAGTCACAGTTTTACTCCTTTACACCAACAAAGCTGTCCTACGATTTCTGTTTTTGCAAGAAAACATACCCCTGTATCCCCAAACTACTGAAATAAAAAATATTATTCCAAATAGTAAGTTGCACAGCTTTGGAGAAAGGAAATAATTTCTTATTTTAGAAGACATGCATTCCTCCTACAACACCAGGTAACCTCTGAGTTAGAATATCTTAGCAGTGGTTGGGACAGACTTGTTCCCCTGGAAAAATGCAATAATAAAAAGCATGAAACCTAAAATGAATGCACAGCTGCTGGTCTTTTCCTTACTACAGATGCTGTGTTAACATGTGCGTACATAGGTAATACTTTGGGTTTTAAAGCATATTTGGAATTTTCCACATGCTAGATTTGGGCAACTTAACATTCAATATTTTGAAATGGAAGAGATACAAACTCACAAATAAATATGCACAGCACTGCATGCATAATGCATTGTACCTCAGTTGTTTGGGGAACATCTTAGCCATTCCAAGTACAGGATGACCTTGGTGGTCTGCAAATAACTTGCATCCTATCCCCAACCCCTAAAAGGGTTCACAAAGAAAGGCTAGATATAGTGACAAGTAGCAGAACTGAACAAAGAAAACCGTGGCTATCCTTATCATGCCACTCTGGTGTAAAACATATTTACAGACTAATACCACTTACACTGCAGCAAGAGTAATGTACTTCAACAATGACAATTACAACCAAAAACTTTCTTCTCACTTTCTACTTATAGAAGACCATTTGGATAGCTTTTTCAGTGGAAATCATGCACACGCATGCGCACAAGCACATACACATTCCACTTGTTAAGCGTAATAAAAAAAAAAAACAACACTGAAGCTTGCTGTTTTTTTTAGGATCTCTCCTTTTGTATGTGCTGTAGGGTGGAGGAGACTTTACATAAACGTTCAGTCTGTAAAAGCAATGCAGGGATTTAGTTAACAAAGATCACCTATGGGAGGGGTCATGAAGCATAATCTCACCCTGTAAGTCAGCTTTCTGGATAAGGTGTGGCACTAGCAGAAGTATGGAATGCAGAATAAAAAGTGCCAATGCCTCATCAGAAATGCCAACAAACGTATCCAACTTACTGACTGATCATAAACAGAACATCATGACACTGCTGTAAAATGCAGCCACCTCCCTCCCAATCACATTAGCAAGCCATGCAATAAGGACTGGCAACTGTTAAAGCAGCAGCTTGCCAAGAGTGCATTCAAGACAAGAAAAGCGCAGAGTCACAACTTTAAAATCAGACATGCAGCAGACAGTAAGCACTTGTGTCGACCCAGTATTTCAATGTCTAAGCCTTCTGGTTAATTCAGTCTACTTCAGGTAACCACCAAAACTACCTTCTGCTTATACCAAACAAAAGCAACACGTTGTGTCTGTTCCACGGATCTTTCAGTTCTACCAGCATTTTACAAATACCACTTCAAGATTAATGTTTCACATGCTCACTAACATTTCAGTGGCAAAATACTTCCTCTTACTAGATCCACGTACCCCCCACACAACAAACACATCAAGATACAATCTCTCGTCTTATGCCTCTCTCTCAAACACACGAGCACACACACACATTGTAAGTCCCTCCTTCCCATACTTCAAAATTTCTTGCTCTGAATAAGTTAACTTCCTGTAGTTTTCACAGTCTCTTCAGTTATATAAAAAATGGTCCTTTTTTTCCATCATTCCTTCAAGGTATTACTTAATTATTCATTTGTTAACCAACTAAAAGGACTACTCAATCACAACAGTTTCAGTGACTGGTATTTCACAGTCACTGTGTTGTAGTTAAAGCAAAGTGTCATGGCTATGAGCTGCTAATCGGCTTCATCCTATAGTACTGGGCTTTACTGTGTCAATCTCTACTTGCAAACTGTGGCTCTAAACCAAGTTGTTTCACAGCAGAAACAGTACTCCGATGAAGTATTGGTGGTGGTATGCAATTCTCCTTTGTGGGTTTTGGCAACAGTGAATTCTGGAACTGTGCTTGAAAATATTTTACTACTATATAATCTAGCCCCAACTTCCCTTTCACATACATACAATAAAATGCACACCCAGCTATGAACAAGGGCCACAGGGTCTTGCCCCTCAAGGTTTTCAGGGACCACATATATAGGAAATGGGGCCTTTGCTCCTGACCTACAAGTTAATTTTCATCAAGAGTGACTGAAGTTGTTTATCAAATAATTCATTTTGAATACCACCTTCTATTGAGTGCAAGTTCATTGCCGATTCCTGATTGTGAAATGTCATTCTGTGAAAAAAAAAACGACAGTGCCAAGTACTGATGGAAAGAGAACTCCCTGAAATCAGGTAACAGCTGTATTAGTTCAGCATTACTCAGCAGGTGTCAGCTCTCCTAATGAATCTTACCATCACTGGGAAATTCTAATTAAGAATGTTCATGGGCGGTTTGCCCTTGGGGCTTCTTCAAAGTAGCTTCTGAAATATTTATGTAAGTTTTCATAAGTGGCTGTAACTACCAGAGAAGCCATACAGAGAAGCAGTAAAGCTAGAACCTGATAAGGTTCCCTTTTCATGGACACAATTATTCCCAGTTGTCTTTTCTGGATAGTGTGGTATGCCAGCAAAATCATCTGACTAGCCCTATGCCACACTCTTATTTTTTATGGTATGTATGCAGTTTTAATTAAGCAGCAAATGCACGAGTGAGAGGTGTTGACTGTAAACTTCAGTGCTATACTAGCATATCAAGAGTAGGAACAGTTAGGAAAAAAAACTGTTGTAATGATGTTTGCCATGTACTATATGGACTTTACAAACTTCAAAACTGAATAATGTATAGGTTCATTTGAACATGTTTGTGATTTGAAAACTAGTCATCTTTTCACTATTCTATTTAATATGGAGATCAGTATTGTCCCCAAGCTGCATTGTTAAACACTGTGGCTAAAAAGCAGCTTAGTCTGCCATTACTGCTGTTGAAAGAGTGACCCGAGTAGAACAGTGTGGAACAGGTTACCTTGTTGCAGTACAAAAGGTTTACATTCTGACACTCTGCCCGAAAAGCTTTCTTGCTGAATAATCTACACTTGAATGCTCTACTTTCTGGAACTATGCTTGAAAATTGTTCTTGCTGTATAACCTAGACTTGACTTCCCTTTCTCATAGTATTAAATAATTACATATCATTTACATTATGCACTCGTAAATGAAAATACTGCATAAACATCTAAAGGGTGTCACTAATAAACTGTATTTTTTCTGTAGCTGCAAAAGCTTCCTCTCCATTTACAGCTGACTTCTAAACTGCTTTTAGTTGTATTTTTTTTTTTTTTTTTACAAAATATGGCAGCAGGTATGGATATGACCATTGCTTCTAGCAGGACTGCTTGGCACATAAAAAAAATGTTTCTTTTGGCTAACTCCTCTCCCCATACTGTAATGTCTGATTTTGTTTGAGGATACCAGATTGTCAATACACCAACCAAGGGTGCAATCATATTGAATCTGGTCTTCACTAATATGGAAGAGTGCTGCATACTCCCCAGTGTAATGTCTTCTCTGTTAAGGTCAGACCATAAAATGATCTCCTTTGAAGTAAAAATAAAACTTGGAGCCACAGCTAAACCTGGAATGTATAGGAACTACTCTAAGGCTAACTTCATGCTATTAAGTGATAACCTTGTAAAATTCCAAGCCCCCATAAACCCCAAGAACACTGCTGCCTACATAGAACAGTTCACAGAAACCTTATACAAGTATGTTAACAGCTGCATAGACGCAGCTGTACCCAAGAAGTAGTACATAACTAACAAAAAACAAGACACCCTGGCAGAATCACATCAGTAAGCTGTATAACAAAAGGATAACCATTGCAAAACCTAGGAGGTGTAGTACCCAGCAAGACAAAAGAACTTTATCAAACTAAACAATTCATAGGACAAATAAAGTCTACCAAAGCCAAACTTGAGGCAACTTTGGCCTCCCAAGCCAAGGACAACCACAAGGCATTCTTTAGCTATGTCCGCAATCTCAAAGGCGATACACAACTATGTGCAGAGTTCATTGCTAACACAGCCACCTACACTGAGCCATTACAGTCATATTTAGGTATGCTACAGATACATGTAACTCCCTATGAACTGCAAAAGGAGCCAATTCTGTGCACATTGCAGGTGCTCTAAAGAGCAATTCTGGCTAACATCAAAGGTTGAAACAATACTAATTTTGTGAACGCTAATCATGCTTTGACTTAGAAATGAGATCCATTCCCATCCTGGTATTAGAAACCCAAAAGACTTGGGGAAATTAAACCGAACCAGAAGAAATATCAAATGTCCTGGCTGACAAATTCAGCTCTAACTTTACCCCTTTCTCCCCCTCAACCTCCCTTCAGAAATACCATCAAATACAACTCCCCATACTATCACTAGGGAACAGGTCCTCAATGCTCTAAGGCCAAAAATAATGCATTAATGGGCCCAGACAGTATCCCAGGATGCCTTCTAGATAGCATGATAAATGACCTATCAGGCCCTCTGGAACTGCTATTTTTTAACTGTAGCCTCCAAACAGGCTTTGTGTCTCAAGAATGAGAACACCAAAAGTCATCTCTCTGCACAAAGGTGGGCCATCTACAGACTCATAAGTCCCACTAGTCTCATAAGCAAAGCCATGGAAAGAAATATCATGAAAATGATCAGTAATGACATTAGAAATATCCAGACACTGGACCCAATCCAGCTTGGGTTTTGTCAAGGGCAGGTCATGCCTACTTAACCTGGTGGACTTCTCTGTGAAGGTCACCAAAACAATGGATGAGGGCAAAATTGTTCACGCTGCCTACTTTGACCTGGTGAAGGTATTTGACAAAACCCCACTTGGGCACTGTGGACAAACTCAGGACGTTAGGTATAAACCCTTATGTCACCTAGTGTATAGCCTTGCTGGCTCACAGTAAGGACCCAGGAAGTTAGAATAGGGGAGTCCACCTCTGCAAAGAGGCCAGACCGCTTCTTTTTGGCATTTAATTCTGTAAAGTCAAGCCAATGTCAAAGGCCTTGGGCTGACTAAATTTGCAGAGGACTGCAAATTAGGGGTAGTCACAGAATCCCCCACAGACACAAAGGACCGACACAGAAAAATAACTGATGTCAGAGCCATAGACTAAAACTAAATGCCAAGAAATGCAAAATAGTATCCTTCCGGAAGTTATCCATCCCTGGTGACTTAACATATTGACAACACATCCCTAAGAGAGGACTCAGTAGTCAGGGTCCTGGGACACACACAGACAGTAATTGAGCCTTTGACCATCTCGTATCTACAACAGTATGGAAATCATTCCATGTGCAATTTTTAAACAAAGGTATGGTATCCAGGTCCAGAGAGGTCACTGTTTCACCATATTCGGCAAGCACCTATCACCGAGTACAATACCCCCCTTTGGCATGTACACAACCAGACACATCCAACAAATGAAAAGTCCACAGAAGTTCCTCATTAAAAGAATACAGGGTGTAAGTAGCATGTCCTATGCAGACCGCCTAAAGGCCCTATCCCTGTATTCTGTCTCCTACAGGCCACTGAGGGGAGGTTAATGCCTGGCATACAAGGCAGTGTCAGCCCCCACCCTGATGAACCTCCTGCATATCCACAAAACAAACAGCACCAGAATTACTCATTCTAAAGACTTAAACCTTGCCTGTGATACAAATAGGATTTGCTGGAAAAACAGGTACAGTAAACTCTCAGCTAACCGGCACCCACGGGGACTGGTAAATGCAGTATAAGTGCTGAGAGTTACAAATCTTGGGCTGTTCCGCATTGAACAGAAGAGGCTCTGCTTTGAGATTTTTGATTGGCTAGTATACCAGCATATGAGCCAATGAAAAATCACAAAGTGGACCCACTTCTACTCAATGTGGAACAGTGCACTGTTCCGCATTCTACAGAACAGGCTCTGCTTTGCGATTTTTGATTGTCTTATATACCAACAAACAAGCCAATCAAAAATCGCAAAGCAGAGCCACTTCTATTCAATGCATAACAGCAGGCAGTTGAAAGACCCTTTTTTTTTTTTGGGTCTTCACTTACAGTCCCTGGATTTTCCCGGTTGCTTGAATTCCAGTTAACAGGAGTCTACTGTATGTATCCCAGAGACAACTAGTTCTCTGGAACAGGCTCATCATCCATGTGAAACGAGGTACCTCCCTAAACCAATTCAAGCTTAACTTAGCACCTATGTCTCTAGTGGACAGTCAGCCTGTAAATGGTTCATGTCCCAGGCCCCTACTTGTAAATGTTTCATCTCCCAAGTCCCTGCTTACACTTATCAAAGGTACCAGAACTTGTCAGAGATTTTGGATGCATGACTAGGCTTAAAAAGGCCCTTGTGGTTGTTAGCCTAGTAAACACCTATGAACCCACAAATCTATGCTTACAGACTTCAGACAAGTTACAAACAATATGATTCAAGTAAGACCCACCGCCAGGAGGCTGGAAGAAGAAAATTCTCAAACTATTGGTACATTTCAGCATAAACGCCTACTAAAGTAGAGGAAGTAAAGAATCTCTTACCTAGTCTGTCCAGCAGTTTACCCTCTTTCTTCCTGGGCACTGGGTTAGGTGAGAAAGAGAGTAAATAGGACTAGTCCAGATAAAATTACTTATCTACCCGATCTAGTAGACTCTCTCTTCCCAATGCCCACTCTGCAGGAGGAATAGACACCTTGTTGAAGTACTTTACTCAGTTACGCAGGTAGATGAATGAGTGTTCTTGTTCTAATACATTACATTCAACACATTGCAGACAACAGTGGGAGGGTCCAGGAGAACTGACTGGAAGAAAATCTGGGACATGGAAAAACAAGGAACAACTTCCTAAGCTTTATTTGAATATTCCTGAAAGACCCATGAGGGTGTACCAGCTCAGCAGCCTGTAGAACCTAATTCTTAGTTAAAAGGTTTTTATTTTTAACAAACAGAAAAATGACAATACACCATCAGCTACCACTACAGAACTATATTTAAGAAAACATTTTCACCCAAGTTACATCAAGTCCATCTAACAGAGTGGTTTACATTTTGATCACTGAAAATGCCTGCTCTTAAGAGGCTCTCACCAGACTTTATTAGTCTGTTTTGTATCACATGTAATATGACAGGCTGTGTCCGCCTTTGTGAGGCTCATTTTCCTCGAGGCAAATTATGAAAAAACTTAATTACATAAATTTTTCCAATCTGACTTGTCCTTATCAATGCTTGTATCACATGTAATGTGACAGGCTGTGCCCACTTTTACAGGACTCGTACTTCCTAAAATATATTATTGAAGACTAATCTGATTTGGAAAAAAGAATTCCAGTGCTTCCTTATAAGAGGCTCATCTATATAATTAATTTGACTGGTCCCCATTCTTCATCTTCTTCCTCGTGGAGTCAGACCTTTTTAAATGCAGGGGAGTTGGTCACTTACAGCCACACTATGCGACTCAAATTTTTTGAAAAATACATGCATCCATAGAAATAGCTTACAATGGAAACAATTCACAGCACTCATTATCACAGAGTTCAGAGATGTGCAAAAGTAGGAGAAAGTATAATTACAGTTTGAGAACTCAGAATATTTTGTATAGGCTTTTTGCACCCAAGGAGCAAAAATCCACCAAACAGTGAACTGTAGACTATACAAAAGCTTTAATAATCTCAGATCTTCTTTGAGCATAGGCAAACTGTGCCTACAGTGGACAGAATATAGCAGTGTGGAGTGTGACCCTCAACAATTTTCACTGTACTGAAAATTACAGAAATTATGTTAAATGCACACCAAGTGGCTATGACATCTATATCTGGTGATCTGAAGAACCAACAAAGGCCACTGCAGAGTCTCCTACCATTGGCTGAGGCACTGACTGAGCTTGTGCTGAAGGCAAGGGCTCTTGCTTTAACACTTTTTATTTTTAGGTAGGATGGAAAAAGGAACAGCAGGCCTAAGTATCCGTGCTGTAGCTAAAGAAGAACCCTGATTATTAGTAAGCTACACTGGAAAGCATCGGTCGAAAGGTAAGTTGTCACTTACTGCTCAAAAAAAAAAAACCCCAGCAAATACCCCTGCAAAAAATCCATTTTTCTCACACAAAATTTACACAAGCAGCACACAGCAATTCACTGCCAAAATACTACCCCCAAAGCAAGCTGCCTGATAAAAATGAAAAAAGTTGTGAATAAGTGTACATTAGCATCCATGCTCTACACACTTTGTTATTAAAATACGCTGCCAGACTCCTAAAAAAACAAAATTAGTTTAAAATTCTACTAAATAAGCTCCAAAACCTAGGTAGACAAGTTACGTCTAGGAAGCAATCCCCAGAGCTACAACACTGGTAAATGAGAAATATCTACCAGCAGTACCATAAAGCTGGTATTCTTAACGTGATGTGTGAATTCTGACATAAAATAGGTAAACAAAAAAAAAATCATATAAATAAGTGTGGAAAGGTTCTGCCAAAGGGGTCTTAGCTTTCTGGCAGGAAGTCTCTGGCCAACTGCTGTGCCTGAAAAGCCTTAGAGCTGAATCTGAAAGACAATGCAAGAAAGTACGACTAAAAATCTTCAGTACTAACTGCTTACGCAGCTCTCTCCATAAAAGGGCTTAGCCTATAAACAGTCAGAGCGACTGTGTGGGAGGGGAAGAAACTTTTGGAAGATAGCCTGTTTCCTTGGCCGGATACCGTCCTTAGGCTACTGCTCATAACTGCAGCAGTGAATTATTATGTCTTTTTGCTATAAAGTTTTGCTAAAAGTTTATAAACGTGTTGCAAAGAACTACTGTATATATAAAATAGCTCTGTATTGATATTCCAAGATTATCATCTTTTTTTTCTCCCTGGTTTTAAACAGTGTTGCCTTGAGCTATTTATTATTAAAATAAATAATAATGTGTCTTTACTAATCCTGAGATTACATTGTTTTCTTTTCTCAACTATGATCCACTTTACATTGTGGGGATGGACTAAAAGGGACATTGCCTAGGTCAGCAAACAACCATAATACAGTTCTGATGATGCTAAGTGAAATGATGCCAGCTGTGCAGAAGTTTGATATAAAAAAAGCATTGCCTCCCACCCACCCACCAGTGCTAGTACACCAAACTGCGATTACAATCGGGTAGGTGTTAGGTAGTACAGTGCTTCATGCTGCTGTTAAAATCATTTCAAATATATTTATTAAAGCAATAATCTACAAATGTGTGCGAGTAAGTCAAGATTTACCCACAGTTGGTGTGGTTTATTTCTAGACTTGTCTAAAGTCTTCAACACAGTTTGTCACAGCAAACTTCTACTTCAAATGCCTCATCAGGTCTCATGCAGCCCACCCCATTACGATTCAAAAGCTATCGGTCCAATAAGTATCAGTCAGTAAAATAGCACTCCACCCTCTCTCCAAACTTCCCAGTCACCACCAGTGTACACAAGGTTTTATCCTTTGTCCCCTCCCCTTTAACATTCTCATCAATATTCTCCACACGTCCACACAGCAGGCCTCCCTAATACAGTATGCAGATGACTACATACTAATTTACATGTCTGACAATGCGGCACACCTCAAAAAATTACTCAGGAAGCTTTAACAGCAACTGAAACATGGTTTTGTTACTCAACTCAAGCTCAGTCTTAAAAAAATACTACTTTCTTTCACCAAACCTCTCTCCCATGGAAAAATAACAGTTAAAGTCCTCTCTCTTAATAATGCAACCATTGAAGTCACTTATCTAGCAAATTAATATGGATGCTAATCTTCAATTTGACCTGAATATACAAAATTGCATAAGAAAAACTCATCAAAAGCTAGGGATGTTTTACAGAGCCAAAGCCTTTCTCACCAACACAGCTAAAGCTACACTTGCCACCATTTCTCTCCTCCTCACACTTCCTTATGGTGCTCCCATTCTTACCAACCTTCAGGCAAGACCAAATAAAAAATGTGAACAATGCTATATCAAAATTGCTAAACTTGCAGCAAATACCCCTTTCAGAACCAACCAATGTACAGCACTTAAAAGCCTAAATGGGTTAGATCTACCTCATCAACTAACATATACACAGCTTCTTCCCACCTATACAATTATCCAGAATCTGTCTGCTTCTCCAGCACTAAATAATACTCTACACAACTACGACCCTAGTCAGTCATTATGATCCAATGACCAAAACTCCTGTCTGTCCACAAACCTATCAAATCTGCTGGTGACTGTCTGTACTCGTACCATATTGTTATGCCTGGAACTCCTTATCTCTATCCATCAGGTCAATACCCTCCCTCCCATCCTTCAAAGCCATTTTGAAAGGCCCCCTAGCCAAAAGCTGGCTCTGTTCTTGCTCAACGCCGGGATAAACTATATCCCTAAATGTGAATACCTATTCAAACCTTATATCTCCTTACTCTCCCTTCTTCACTCACTGCTTTATTCTGTCAATTTCTCTCCCCTGGCTTTCTCTCTAAATATACCATAAGCCTGCTTTTCTTTCACTCCATATTGTAATTACACTAACTTGACTAATTTTTCTATAAATTGGCTAAACTTTCTCTAACTACTAAATCAGTGTCAAATAACTTGTATCTATTCTTAACCAATGTTTTCATGTTATGTTTAATTTGGTATAATTATTTAAACTGTACTTGTTTTTTGTGTTATTTTTAAAGACTGTAAAATTACTGTTCTTAAAATGTTTTGTTCATAGATTAGTACTAGGCTAACTACCCTTGCGAGCCATTTTAAGCCTAGCCAATTACCCCTTATGTGACTCAAACCCTGCACCTTGCGTTTGTAAGGGAAACACCTTAACTATTAGGCCACCCTCTGATTTTTTTCTGTGGACCCCCCCCCGGATGATGTAATGGTATGTTAATAGTGCTAGAGTAGAGATGGGATTATCAAAGCATGGCAGGCTTTTTTTCAGGGTCTTGTTCTTATTTTTTGGAGGGCTTCAAATGTGACAGGATAAAAACAATGTAAATGCATTCATGTTTATTCACCTCTGAAATCTAATCAATACTGCACTGGATATTTTACTATTTTATATGCCACTACTCTTCAATGAGTTCCAGTTAAGTCTGTGTACTGGTGAAATAGGTTCTATATGTTGTATGCTGGTACCCTCATGACTACAGCGGTTCAGTTTTAAAAATGGTATGCACAGTGTGCTTTACTTATGTGGAAATACTCGCTCATTTATGTATTGATTCTGGGATTCTTAGACATGAATCAATGAGCATACTTCTCAACCGGGCAGAATATTGTAGAACATCCCTGACTGGACTGTCAAACACACATACATAAAACTTTTACACAATACTGTTACAAACTTCATACACAATTACTACAGCCACATCACAGCCTATATCAATGATATACAGTTAGCAATGTCATAATTCCCTCTTCTCTCTAGAACCCTCCAAATAGTTTCAGGAATAAGAATTTAGTTCCCTCATTCCAGGGCCTCCGCTGAAAACTGGCTCTTTCCCAGTTGAACTTTCCTGGTAAACAAATGCTATGTAAATAAATAAACTGCACTACATACCTGCCCTACAGTTTTGTGATATATTTTCTTCAGGAAAATAAAAATATTCATGTTACATACAGAACTGAAATAATTCATCAAATTGCACTCTTTTGTCCCACAGAAACGCTCGGTGTAAATTTGTGAGCGTGTGTCTGTGTGTGTGTGTGTGTGTGTGTGTGTGTGTGTAACGTGTGGTACAGCTTCTATGAGGATCATTACAGAGCTCACTCAATTTCATATTCATATCTAAATTTCAAACATATCCATACCATTCACAAAAACAGTTTACCCATACACATACTGTCATTCAAAATATTAAAAACAACCATGTACTACTCTGAACCAGCAGTGATAACAGCATTACTTTCATTTCATGGTCACACTATCACCAGTTTAAAATTTGCATATTATACAACATTTTCATTAGTAATCAGCAGCAAAAAAATTCATTACATCCTACCAGAACCTATACTATTCCCGATTTCCCAAATGCCTTTCACTGTGGTATGGAGGAGGCATCATTTGAACTTCCTGCTGAATTCAAATAAGTGCAATCATTGTAAGGGTTTTTAAATTCCAACCTCAGAAGTTCAAGCAATAACTTGGACATCACTGCTATCATTAGGAAAAAACACTGACTGCTTTAGTGGAATGCCTAACATGACATCAAAGGTCAGAGGGCATTACACAGAGAATTACAGGGAGGTGGACCATCACACAATCAAAAATAACAGAAAAAAAAGAAAAGAAAAATGATTGTGAATCATGAAAAAAATATGGTGAAATTACAGGAGGAGGCATTACAACAGTAAAAAAAAATTAAAGTAAGAGTAGCAACAAAGCACTTCAAACAACAGTGTGAGTACTGATGATTTTTTCTGTTTAACGTGACGAAACATATAAGAATAATATACGGCTTTTCCGTAAGTTTTGTTGTGGCACTACTGGTAGATTTTCTGCTGTTACTAAGGAACTACTTGAAATTTTTGCGTAACTAATGACAAACGAATACATACTATAATCTTGCTATGTTAAAGAAATATTTAGAATCTCATACTACTCCATGAGGTCTTTGTGATTTTAACATGCAGCAAAGCCTTTTGATTTTTCTGATGAGTGAGAAAGAAAAAAAAATGTGTGGACATGCAGTTATTTGCTATTATGCAACAACCCCCATTAATATTCAAAAACGTGCATGCTGATTGGTCAGTGTGCACATTGTAAATCCGAATTATAGTAATGGAAAAAGGTCCGGTCGCCCAGACTTTTTTCATTACTGTAACTCTTACAGCAACACTGTCTCGCTATGTTAAACGAGTTTAACATAGCGAGACAGCTTTAAAAAAAGCAATGGAGCTCTCCGTTGCTTTTTTTAAAGCTGTCTCACTATGTTAAACCCATTTAACATAGCGAAACAGTTTGTGAAAAGCAACGGAGATTTTGCTTTCTCCATTGCTTTTTTCAAAACTGTCTCACTATGTTAAATGGGTTTAACATAGCGAGACAACTTTAAAATAAGCAGCAGAGATTCTCCGTTGCTTTTTTTAAAGCTGTCTCACTATGTTAAACCCATTTAACTTAGCGAAACAGTTTGTAAAAAGCAACGGAGATCTTGCTTTCTCCGTTGCTTTTGCCCACAGCTCTGATGTACTGCGTAGGCATACGCATGCGTAGTACATCAGAACTGCCGCAGAATACCAGACAGCTGAGGAAGGGCAGCCAGGAGGCATTATACAATGCCATTATTTAAGAAAAGTAATTATTTTTTTTCTTAAATAATGTCATTTTATAATAGCAATAACCCACTTCTGGGTGTGGGTAATGCTGGATTTACCCACGGTTGGCTTTGTTTGGCCACTCGGGCTTCGCCCTCGTGACCAGGCCACACCAACTGTGGGTAAATCCAGCATTACCCACACCCAGGCATGGGTTATTGCTATACTCATCAATGTGTTATGAATAAATACAAATACTGATTGAAAGGGGTTGTTTAAAGCAGAAGGATATGGAGGGTAAAATTAAAGAAACACACACTAAACAAACAGCAATTATCTTGACAAGAGTTACACATACTTAAGGATGTGACTGAAAAGATTAAGTACAGCAGGATTTAATAGATCATAAAAAGTCCAAATTACAACAGGACACAAGATTATAAATAGGAAAAGACATTTCTTTAGCAACTTGAGGAAAAAAGCAACCAACCAATAATAAGGAGCATTTATAATGGAGAACATCTAAAGGGGTTTGGAGGGTGGCCTAACGGTTAAGGTGTTTGCCTTACAAACACAAGGTGCAGGGTTCGAGTCTCAAGGGATAATTGGCTAGGCTTACAATAGCTCGCAAGGGCAGTTAGCCTAGTACTAACCTATGAATTCATACACTTCAGCCAGTTACATGGGTTCTCAAAATAAGCAGGGAAATTCTTAAACAAGTATGACTAATGAACTGCCATGTGTTTCTGAAATCTACAAGACTGATGACTTTCTTCAGAACAGAGGTCAGAAGAAACAAAGGAACACATCTAAAAGAGGATTTTATTAATCCTCCACAAAAAGACAGATATACACAATTATACGACCCCCCCCCCATTAATATTCAAAAACGTGCACGCTGATTGGTAAGAATGCACGTTGTAAATCAGAGTTATAGTAATGGAAAAAGAGCCGGTCGCCTGGACTTTTTCCATTACTATAACTCTTTTTTACAGCAATGGAGAACGCAAGATCTCCGTTGCTTCACACTGTCTCGCTATGTTAAACGAGTTTAACATAGCGAGACAGCTTTAAAAAAAGCAACGGAAATTGAGATTCTCCGTTGCTTTTTTTAAAGCTGTCTCGCTATGTTAAACTCCTTTAACATAGCCAGACAGTTTGTAAAAAGCAACGGAGATCTTGCTTTCTCCGATGCTTTTTTCAAAACTGTCTCACTATGTTAAATGGGTTTAACATAGCGAGACAGCTTTAAAGAAAAGAAACGGAGATTCTGTGTTGCTTTTTTTAAAGCTGTCTCGCTATGTTAAACCCATTTAACATAGCGAAACAGTTTGTAAAAAGCAAAGGAGATCTTGCTTTCTCCGTTGCTTTTGCCCACAGCTCTGATGTACTGCGTAGGCATATGCATGCACAGCACAACAGAACTGTCGCAGAATACCAGACAGCTGCGGAAGGGCAGCAAGGAGGCATTATACAATGCCATTATTTAAGAAAAGTAATTTTTTTTCTTAATAATGTCATTGTATAATAATAACTCCACGCTGGGTGTGGGTAATGCTGGATTTACCCGGTTGGCTTTGTTTGGCCACTTGGGCTTCGCCCTTGTGACCAAACCACATCAACCCGTGGGTAAAGCCAGCATTACCCACACCCAAGCATGGGTTATTGCTATATAATATTATAACAATTAACTTTTTCTGCATCTTCAGTCGTTGTTTCTCTTCCTCATATTTACCTTCATGTTGTGACTGACATCACTTACAATAAAGACGTAAAATTAGTTAAAAATTCTGGTTACAATTTTCCAAACAGCTTTTTAAAATTTTAAAACTAGGATTAAAATTTTGTCCTACCGTTCTCCCTAGTTTGCACTTACTATAGACCGATACCTTTGATTTATGTTGTGAAGATAGGTGAAGGCTGTCAGCCTAGCCAGATAGAATTTTGTAGATAATTCTGTCATTTGTAAATATTAGTGTAAGCCACAGGCTTGTTCTCTTAAATGTGAAAAGACTATATTGGATGTTGAACTGAACAAAATGTAACCGTGCACTCTGCTGTAAGAAAGCTTTTAAGTCAAATATTGTGAAATTCTTTTATCTAAAACTCAGAGCCGAGATGTCTAGAGGGAAGCATTCTGCCTATTGTTTTGAGGCCAGAGTTAATAGCTAGAATTTACATGTATAATTTATTTTATTGCTCTAGTTTCTTGACCAGCTACAAGATCAAAAGGGCTATTAACCTCTGAATTTCTGTTAGTCTGGGAACCAGAAACAAATGATGCAATCTAAAATGAATCAGCAGTATTGTGTTATCAGTTTAAGGACAGCATTTGTCTTGAGAACATCCAACATCACCAGCACTGTCTTGTTCTACATGCAAGTTTATTTTAGAACTGTGTTTTCTCTTAGATATAGCTAGGAAATAGGAAGATTAGATTAGTCTTTTTTTTCTGTACTGATGTCAGAAATTTTCTACTGAATTATTTTAAGTGTTTTTCTGTGATCTCTGAACTCTTGACTAGCACTGTGCAGTAAGAAGTCTTGTGTTTTATTATTTATTATTAAATATTTTTAAACCTTTCAACTGTGGCTGTTTTGTGTAGAGATAATTTAAGCTCTAAGAGTACATTGCATTTATTTAGTGATACTGGCCAAGCCACTCCAATAAGCCTTGACTGTTCAGTTGCACTTACCAATTGGATAATAATATTGAGCAGTAGTAATTGAACACCCTTTAAGGGCCTTTTTAGTAGCTGATAAATATTAGTGGGTGGTGGCAAGTGGCACTACTTCATAGTCTGGGTAAAAGGGGCACAGTTGGAGAACCTGTGCCAGCCTTCCTTAGGAGTGTCTGTGTGGTTGTACATAACTCTTATCTCAAAGTGTGTGTGTGTGTGTGTGTGTGTGTGTGTGTGTGTGTGTGTGTGTGTGTGTGTGTGTGTGTGTGAGCTACTTGGGCAGGGACATGAAGCACTGGTTGGATAGAGAGGGTGCTGGAGGTTTTAGCTTGCCCACTAGGCTGAGATCTGGACCCTATAGCTGTGCCAGTGGGAAGTCTTATTGGGGACCTGGAGAGAAAGGGGGAAACCAGCTCCAGACTGACTGTGATCTTTACTGAGTGTGTATTTATTAACCCTTCCCCTTAAGGGACGCGTCTCACTGGTGTTAGTGGTGAGGAGTGATTGCTGGGCCAGTGCCCGGGCGTCACATATGTAGTAGATATACTTAATCTACTTTTGGCACAATAAGGAAGCTACTACTGATTTTAATGTATTGAATGATTTATTTCTATAGACACTGATGAGTTCTTCCCTTTGATTCTGTGGATGTTAATGCAATGCTTGTATTTTATTAGATACAAGTCATATTCATTTTAACAGTTTTTTTTATTATTCCTTTTAATAATGATGTTGCTAAAAGTTTCAGTAACAGTTAATTCTGAAATTGAACAGTTACATAGGAATTTTTCTGAAAGACAAAATAAGTGGCCCATTTCCAAAAGACTTGCTTTCAGTTTGACAGCTTACACTGACAGAATCTGGCCCTTGGTAAAAGCTTGTTTACAAAAAGGCCTTTCACCGACGTAACACACTCACACCAAGAACAAGTCTTTCAGAACTGGAGGAGACTTGCACTGACAGCAACTCTTTTGGAATCTGACCCACAAAACCGAGGCAAAATCCTTCAAAGCCCCGGGCCTGTGGAAAATACGGCCCAGAACGCAGAATCCTTTATAAATGCATTCTATGAACACCTTCAGGAATGCATGGATCATGCAATCCCAAATAAAACCAAGACCCAATCCTCCAAAGGCAGACGTCCTGTCTGGTGGACCCCAGCCATAAACAAACTATACAATAGAAGGAGGAAGCTACTACATGATAGAGCAAAATCCCAAAAAGGGAAGGCATCTCTGATCAGTATTAGCAAAAAACTACGGGCACTCATAAAATCGTCTAAGGCCAGCTTCGAGAGAAAAATTGCACAGGACACTAAGAATAATCACAAGGCTTTCTTTAGTTATGTTAGGAACCTGAGTGGGAATTCCCAGATATGCTCAGAATTAGTCCAAAATGACAAAAAATACACAGAGCTCACAGACATTGCCAACATCCTAGCTGACAGGTTCAGTGCAAACTTCTCCCCCCTCTCCCCACCAAAAGGGCAAATATCTATCCCAACAGAGTGCTGCCCCCCTGACATCTCAGATGCTCAGGTAAGAGCCCTCTCCAAAGCAAAAAACACAGCATCAATGGGACCAGATGGTGTCCCGGGCTGCGTCCTACATGAACTCCAAGAAGAGCTAAACCCAAACATAAGACTACTGTTCAATCTTAGCCTTACTACAGGATATGTACCCAAAGAGTGGCGTACAGCAACAGTGGTCCCTCTCCACAAAGGTGGTGCCTCAACGGATCCTGGAAACTATCGCCCCATAAGCCTGACTAGCTTGGTCTGCAAAGCTATGGAAAGGATCATCATGGACCTCATAAATAAAGATATTGGGGACCTACAGACACTGGATCCTACCCAGTTTGGCTTTGTTAAGGGCAGATCCTGCCTCTTAAACCTGGTCGATTTCTTTGAAACAGTCACCAAGGCCATTGACGAGGGAAGGTGGTCCACACAGCCTACCTGGACCTCGCAAAAGCCTTCGATACAATACCCCACTCGGGCATTATAGATAAGCTCACCAGCTTAAATATAAACCCCTATGTCACTAGATGGGTTGCAAACTGGCTCAAGGACAGAACCCACATGGTTAGAATTGCTGGCGCCATGTCAGACTCCAAACCAGTTACAAGTGGCGTCCCACAAGGCTCAGTCCTGGGACCTCTCTTGTTCGGTATATATTTCTCGGCGGTACAGGCCAACACGGAAGGACTGTGGCTGACCAAGTTCGCAGATGACTGCAAACTGGGCGCCATAATCAACTCTCCAGCCGACACAAGCATCCTCCAAAAGGGCCTCATAGAAACAGACAACTGGTGCCAGAGCCATGGCCTCAAGCTAAACGCCAAAAAGTGTATAGTCATCCCCTTTGGCAAAAACAAAGTGCCCACAAATTACCACATAGGTGGTAATCCATTAAGTACAGAAGAAGTCATTAGGGACCTGGGGACCCAAGTTGATAGCAATCTCTCATTTGACAACCATGTGGCCAAAGTGGTTAGAAAAACATTTTATATAGCCCACCTAATGATGAAGGGATTCACATCTAGATCAGGGGAAGTCATCGTATCTCTTTACTCATCCCTCATCAGGCCCATAATTGAGTACAATGCCCCTTTTGGGATGTACCTTACCAGACACCTGCAGCAACTGGAAAGACCCCAAAAGTACCTCACCAAGAGGATCAAAGGGCTCAAACAGATGCCATATGCTGCCCGGTTAAAGAAACTCCAGTTCTACTCAGTGGCATACCGCCTGTTCAGAGGCGATCTGTGCCTGACGTATAAAGCCATGTCCAACCCGGAATTAATGGACATGCTGCACCTCAGAAAATCCAAATCCCATCGAGCTACGTTAACAGAGACTTGAACCTCAGCACTGAAATAAATAGGACATGCTGGAGGGACAGATTCATAACCCAGAGGCTCCCTTCACTCTGGAATAAAATCCCAGTCCAGGTTAGGCAGAGTCCCACATTGACTCTCTTCAAGAGGAATCTTGATGAGTGGATGGGAGATCATAGGTTTACCCCGGCTATCACTTCTGTATCACTGTTAGACAGAGGCACAGTATACTAACCTCAAAAAAAGGCATAGCAAAATTAATTTAAAATGGGTGGCGAAAGCCAAACACACACTGGCTAGGCTTATAAATGCCCTAGGGCAGATAGCCTAGTATGAACCTATGAACCTATTATACAACCAGACTAATTCAAAACTGTAGATATTGATGCAGTTAAAAACAAACCGTCATCATACTGTTATAAAATCTGCAAAAAGGTTAAAAATGTAATAACTTGAATTAAGAAACAATATTATAATATGTGCATGTATCATTTACAAGATGATGGGACATTTAATAAAGTTTCTTTTTCCTACTTTTAATTTTTTTGTCAGATTATTGAAAAATGAAATCTCTAAGAAAATTATATTCCTAAAACACATAAGAACATCAACTACAACAGTGGAAAAACTGGTAGCACAGAAGAAACAACCAGCCAGTGTTCCAATTTAATTTAATAAAACTCTGAAGTCTCAGCCAAAGCCTTCAAGAAGTAAAACACAGCACAAAACACTTGCATTAAATACATAAAACAATTAACACTCAGTTATATAATTATACAAACAATCTCCAGTTACATTCCTCATTTAACCCTCTAGGGGACACGAGTATCAAATTTTAAAATATAAACTGATTCTTTGAGCAGCAACAGTTTTTTTACACAAGTTAAATCAAACTGGGAGATTTTACTTTCTCTAATACAGTACTACACTTGTTGATAAAACTACTCACTGTTATTTTTTTGGAAAATTAAATCTCAAAGAAAATTATATTCCTAAAACACAAAAGAACATACCTAATCCACCAAGACATGTATCTAACTGTGGCTGCATTTTTGATAACAAGGCCATATTTTAAATGATTAGATAACAAAGAAAGTACTACCGTTACCTTCTTATATTAAAGAGTACAGCAATTTTTTAAACGAACATACAAAATGTTAAGTGGGAAAATAACATGCATTGGGTATTAGTGGATATCCAAAGTCTCTACATAAACATCAGACATACTGATGGGACCAAAGTCTCCATTATTTTTAGACGATTCTCCTGTCTCACTATATTGCTGAAATGACTAATTTAAGTTTAAAACAATTTAGTTCCTTTTTAATAATCAAATTTAATTATCTATTGGTTGGGTTGGCATTGAAACAGAGGCATCATTTGCCTCTTTGCTTGCTAACCTTTTGATGGGACTTTATTGAAATCGAGTGTGTGTGTGTGCGCTCATGAGCATATGTATGTATTATAAATACATACACAGGTCTTTTTTTTTTGCAACAAGTTTTTAAATATTACAGTTGTATAGATTATTTTAGGTCAGGGTATGCATGCAGTTTCTCATTTCTTTTATAACCTTAATAACAACAACATTAATAATAGGTTTGGTTTGAAATTTGCAGGTCAGTTTAGTTCAGTCTTGGATTAATTATGTATTTGTCATTTTGTTTCTGCTGACCATCGTATGCATTCTGCATTACAGAGAAAACAGACTAATACTACTGAATATTTACATGCTAAAAATCATCATCCTGTTCATCTTCTTGACCCTCCCCTTATGGTAGATTATGTTTA
Organism: Protopterus annectens; assembly: GCF_019279795.1. NCBI lineage: Eukaryota > Metazoa > Chordata > Ceratodontiformes > Protopteridae > Protopterus > Protopterus annectens. The sequence continues at coordinate 501,775,734 of NC_056729.1, read as the reverse complement.
TGTATTTAGGAAAAACTGTAATAGAAGGGAAGATGTTTTTTTGATTGAGACTCGAAAAGTATACCTATGTTTGCTAAATGTAGGTTTGCTAAATGTAGTTATTTATTGTGAAGTATGTATACATATACGTGTCCTACAATAAAGGTTAGTTATATGTCTTAGCAATAATCTTGGAATAATTTTATTCCGATAGAAAGGTTTATTATAGTTCTATATCTGACTGCATACTTTATAAAAACTAAGCAACTTATTTATTTATTTTTTTTCAGAATATAATGGTTTATCTGAAAAAATTGTTTGTGTTATTAAAAAGTCTGGTCTCTATTATTTAAAGATTAATTGTGCAGGCTATTTAATACAAGTTCCCTTATTTTTCTTTTCATAGGGGACACTAATTGATATATTGCTCAGAAGTAAATTTGTTTACTTTGATACACTGAGACTTAATTCACAACCGGTTTGTTAAGGCACTACCCCTTGCAGTAGTTGCACTTTATTGGTTTGCTGTAGTTTCAGGTTTTGGTAAGAGAAATATTCATTTTCACACACTGGGTAATATTTTCCCCTATGAATCAGAAGGTGTAGTATATGCTACTAAATGCCTGTGTTTCAGCTTATATGGGCATGTCCTTAAAAGGTCATTTGCATACATCATGGACCTCGACTACACAAGGTTTAAAGGTATGAAGACGCTATCTTTGCTGGCTCTTTTTTGCAGTTTTTCTTGAATAGTCCATCTGTGTAAACTTTTTACCCTTTGGTTGGGAAGTTATTTTAACTAGACGAAATTAAGGAAATTTAGATATCTGTGAGCAGAACATCTGGGAGACATTGGCCTTTCTAAAATGGAAAAAGTCTACTTGGTGAACATTTTTTAAATATCACAGTGAGAGTAGTCAGATGCTAGCTACTGTTCTACTTCAGGTTATTGTTAAATAATTTCAGGTATATTTACTAGCAAACGCACTGTTACAAGAAAGCATTTGTATACTAAAATATGGCATTTAAGACATAAATGATTGAACAGAGAGATTAATTGGAAGCATTTCATTGGTTGAATTTAATTATATTTATTTAGGCTCATAGGTGTTTATTGGGCTAATGAACACAAGGGCATTTTTAGGCTTGCCCATGCCAAATCTCTGACAAGTTCTGGCACCCTTGATAAGTGTAAGCAGGGGCCTGGGAGATTAACCATTTCCGGGATGTTTATGTCCAATAGAACACAGGTGCCAAACTAGGTATGAATTTCTTCTTCCCCATCCAATGTCTTAAGTTACATTTGAATTGGGTTAGGAAAATTCCACCAGGGTAGCTTGTTTTATGCGTTAGTTCTGTACTTTTTTCTTGGTGGTTACAACTGCCTCTATTCAGCTATTAACATGCTTGTATAGGGTTTCTATGAACAGTTCCACATAGGCAGCCGTGTTCAGAGTTTATGGGGGCTTGAAATTTTGCCAGGCTATCACTTAATAGTAAGACGTTAACCTTAGAGTAGTTACTGAAAATTCCAGGGTTAGCTGGGGTTCCAGGTTTTATTTTTACTTCAAATGAGACCATTTTGTGGTCTGATTTAGCAGAGAAGACATTACACTAGGGGGGCATGCAACACTCTCCCATATTAATGAGGACCCGATCCACTACGTTTGCACCCCTGGTTGGTGCACTGACAATCTGGTCCAGGGAGTTTGTGTTTACAAAATCCATGAATCTGTGTTCCTGTATGTTTGGGGTTGTATACAATTCCGAATTAATACTAGGGTAATTAAAGTCACCAATAAATATGGTACTGGCTTGGATGACAAGTGTTTCCAGTAAGTTTAAATACATGCTATGGGTTTCCTGGGTCATACAGGAGGACCTGTAGTTTGCAAGAAGTGGTATGGGATTTTGCCTGGGGTGATGTGAACGTGGAAAAGCTCAAGTGCACTGTTCTGTTTGACCAGACTTTAGGTATATTTATTCACCTTTAGTCCCTGTCTGTATTAGCAGTTCAAAATGTGTGAAAGACATTCTAACCTTGCATGGCCAGTGTGCTCTCTGTGGCTTTACACCATGTCTCAGTGATCACACACATCCACATTCTCTACAGTGAGAACAGCTTGTAGAGAGTAAAGTCTGCTTCTCTTTAAAAAGAAATCTAAACCACTGAAAATATACCATGTGTTTTTAATTGTGTATCACTTCCTTAAAGACAACTGCAGGCAAGAGTCAAGGAATGTTTTATTAAAATTTAGTTTTAATACCTTTGGTCACTTTACAACACTGCACAGCGAATAAGTACGTCTGCAATTACCTTTTAGCCTTTTTTCTCAAGTAAGATCCACATTTTTTGGAGCTGCTAAAAGGGGCATTGCACAGGGCAAAGAGCCATGCTACAGCTCTACTGATGCCTACTAAAATTATGCGAACTGCACAGAGATCTGGTGTATTAGTTGGGGGGGGGGTCAATGTCTGGCTATGTGTTACTGAGGGTAAAGGAAACGCACACCTGGCTCCTGGTAAAAGCCAGGGCCTGAACTTGTCATACGGTAGCCATTACTTTGTCACAGCCTGTTTCTAGTGGCACTGGAGTCCAACCGACAAGGGGTAGACAGTCCAAAAAAAAATGGCACCTGAGTGGGGACAGAATCAGGTGTAGTAACACAGCCTGGAGAAACACAGGCTCCAGGGGAGTGGAATAGATCCTCTAACATTGCCAAGGGAGTCTCAGTTAATAAACTGTAATGTTTAGGTTAGAGTTCACCCTGGGCTCCACCGGCATCCTTACTTCCTGATCTTAACAGCTGAGGAAAGCCCATGCTTTAGACACTTCTTGCTGGATCATTGGGTAGACCGATCCTTCTGACTCTGAGAACAGGAAAGGTTGGCAGACTGAAAACGGAGGAAAAAGGTTCCTGTTCCAACTTTTCAGCATTTTTTTTTTTTTTACCAAAATTTATTCAAAGAACAAACAAAGGTATTGCACAATCCTCATGCATGTTGTGCTATTACGTGACCTGGTGGGTGACTTTTTACTTCAAAATTCGTCCAGTATTCAAATTCTTCCAGTACAGTAGGCATAGCCACATATATCCAAGTTTCAATATAGAGATATACGGTCCACTAGTATGCACCCTGCTTAACAAGAACATTAATAAAACACAAGTGCCGTAACCTATACGTAACTAAATAAAGTACCCCCCCCCCAAATATTTTATGCCTGAAATGTTTCAAACCTTTATCCTAGTTCCAGGATAAGATCCCAGTAATAACATTTCTTAGAATATCATTTATTTGGGCTATACTACTCTATCATTCTTTCCTGGGTCTTAACCTCTTCAAGAATACTCAAAGCAGCCTCTTTCATAGGGAGCACAGTACTTTTCAGAAAGCATAGCATTCCCTTTTCATAATTAGGAATATAAAGTTTACTAGTAGAGGAGTATGCTTAGGTATCTCAGAGTCACCTTTCCAAATAGTGAGTTGCTCTTGCTGATATCTCTCAGATTTTAGGCAAAAAGTAATAAAGATCTATGCATTCCTTTCCGTAACTTTCTAACTCAGAGAGTGCTCAGAATATTTGTAACCAATTCCCTACATGATTTTGGTCACATCTCCAGCATGTCTCCTTCACATCTGGGAATCTTTTACGGAACTCTTCTAGTGTATCAAAATATCTGTGCAGACACTTTCACAGAAAAATTCTAAACTTCCGTATTCTTGAAGACTGCTTGTGTGTCCTACATATTAGATCCCATTCGGGTATTTCAATTTTATCTCCTAGCACAATTTCCAGCTTGATGTGATGTCACCCACACCATCCCATCTGTTTCTCCTTAATGCCTTATATAGCTTCCCCACTAGCTGGATATCCATGAGTTTTTGAGGCTATGCCTCTTGTATAATGGAAACAAATTCTCGTTTATTAAAAATCTAAGAAGTCCATGATCTCTCATATTGGGCTAGAACACTAGATACCCTTATATCTCAACTCTTCTTTTCCTGGGATCTGATAGCTAAAAGCTAGTTCTTCCTATGCCATTCTTTTCATAGCTTCTCTCAAATCCTCCCAAAAGTGCAGTGGTTGCCTACATGTCCACTAATTCTAGACTGATTGAACATTTAACCCTCTAACCTGCCTCCCTAAAGCAACTGGCCATATCTCAAGTTGCCATTCTTTATATTCCATCCATGTAACAGTCCTATCAAATTTAATTATTTATTATTTTACATTTGTTGACTGGGGTTTGTCTGGCTGAGCTGATAGCCCTTCTTCAGTGGAGGACTGGGGAGAAAAGCTACACAAACATTTACCATTTAAATTTTTAACAGTAAAGTATGTAAACAAAATGACTTTAACAATACTCGAGTTGAAAATAGACAAGAGAAAAACATTAAAGTTCTAACCTGGGAAAAGTACAATCTTAGAAGATATGTAGGGTGATTGAGTTTACATTACATTTACAATATATAAACAAGAAAGAAAAAAAAAACTAAGACTGTAGATAAAGCCAGGTAGTCACTGTTAAAACATACAAGCAGTATATAAGTAAAAGTATTTTTGGATGGAGTAAGAGACAATATCCAAGTTAAGAAGAGGAAGACAGATTACACTAAAAGTGAAGAGAAGCCAGTAAAAGGCTGTCAGAGTACTAAAAATAGGACAGGATGCCAGTTTAAGGGGGGTCAGTACAGTGACATATCCAGTGGCTTTTTAGGTAGTCTTTGGCAGCTGATTTGAATACATTTGGTTGTTAAAGTGTTCGAATTTCCAATGGGAGTTTGTTCCAGGAGATAATAGGGTGGTAACTATAGAGGTTTTGACCAATTTTGCTCTTGGGTTTACAGATGTGCAGCAAGTATTGGTATGAACTTCAGGGAGACCTGGGGGGGTGTATGTGGAGATAAGAGGAGTTAAGCTGGGAGAGAAGGATGGTTGGTATAACATAAGAGTGGATAATCTGAAGCTGGGAGAGGAGAAGCTGGTGGGGTAGTTCCAGCCAGTTTCAGTGTTTTAAAGAGAGAAGTGATGAGATATATAGCTGCGATTTGCAGCAAATCTAGCCAATTTGTTATAGGTATTCTCTAGTTTACTTAGGAGGGTGGTTTGGAGGTTAGAGAGGATCTGAGAGCTGTACATTAGGCTCGGTAGGACATAGGCATGAGATAGGGAAACGTTGGCCTTGTTGTCTAAGAACTTTTTATTTCTATAAAATGTCAAGCTTTTGATAGGTTTTCTTAATACAATTGTTGACATGCAAATAAAATTTCAGCTGGTCATCTATCATGACCCCTAGAAGTTTTGTGTTGGGTTCAACTATGATAGGTATATTATCAAGAGTATGGATAGTAAAAGTGAATTTGGAGTTATTCAGGCTTTTGGGGAGAAAGTAAGAGTTTAGTCTTTTTAGCACTCTGAATTAGCTGGTTGCTGGAGAGCCAGGTCTACAAAGTTGAAGGATTTCTGAGTAACAGAATGCAAGTCAGAGAGGGTGTCTGCAATAGAGATGACAGTAGAGTCATCAGCATACTGGATGAGCGTAGACTGAGGGCAGGAGGTATAGAGTAAATTAGTGAAAATATTGAAGAGTAGTAGCCCAAGACTAGATCCTTAGGGGACACCCATTTTGATGGGGAGTGGAGGGGAGAGAGTCGAGAGCCATTTTGCTGACTGTAGTCAGTCAGGGAGGTAGCTGGAAAACCAGGCAGTAGCAGTGGAGGAAAAATTGAGGTTACTGAGTTTGTCCAAAAGAAAGGTGTCAAATGCTTTAGAGAGCTCTAGGAATAAGCATGACACTAATTTATTATAGTCTCTGACCTGGGAAATAGTACTGATGAAGGGTAGTAAGGCAGAGCTGTGCTATGCTTAGGACAAAAGCTGTGTTGTGTAAGGGTGAGTAGACTTTCCTGAAGTAAGTGTTCCATAACCTGCTTATGCACACATTTTTCAAGTGTTTTTGAGACAGGTGAGAGGATGGCTATGGGTCTGAAGTTTGAAATTTCAATGGCATTGCCTCCTTTGTGAATGGGTAGGGTATAGAATTATTTCCAGACAGAGGGAAATTTAGATTCTGCGACTGATTGGTTAATTAGTATAGAAACTGGGAGGGCTAGAGAGTCTGCTGTTAGCTGGAGAAAGTGGGGAGGTAGATTGTCTGCAGATGCAGAGCAAGACTTTAGTTTGCGAAGTAAATATTTAATATATCTGGTAGGTATAGGTTTAAGGAAGAAGGTGTTAGTATGATTCTGACTTGAGGGGGGTTCTGGAGGAGTTTTAGTGTTAGAAGTAGAGGGGGATAAGACTTGTCAACTTACTGATGAATTCTATGAAGTAGGAGTTGAAGTTAGATGTGGTTTCAATGGGTGTATTTGTAGGGCAGGGATTGGGAGAGGAGGGGTTACCAGGGTGGAGCATTTTATTTACTGCGTGCCAGAATTTCTTGGGATTAGATCTTTGAGAACTGGGAGGGTTATTATAGAAGTCCTTTTTATCTTTGATGATTTTCTTTTTTGTGAGGTTTCTGAGTTATTTATATTTTTGCAGGTGAATAGAGAGGTTAGAATGTGGACAACCTGGGTAAAAACTATCTCTAGCTTTCAACAAGGAGCGAGTGGCATTAGTTAACCAGGGGGATATATTAGATTTGACACAAATTGTGTGCATAGGTGCCAATGAGTTAAGTATATTTAGGAAAGTAGAGTTGAATGTGATTACTGCCTCATCTAGAGGGAGGTGGAACAGAGAAGACCAATTTACTTTGGAGAGGAGACTATTAAAAGGTATTTGGGTTGAAATTTGATCGCTTGTGACATTCAATGTATCTGTGTGGTCTGGGGGAATGTGAAGAGAATCTAAGAGCTTTTATTGGAGAGTGATCACTAAAGGAGCCAGGAAGTTTTTTGGGTTATGGTATTTATGTGGGTCTGACACTAACATCCAGTCAGTAAGTGAACTTGAATTGTAGTATTTTAGTGTTGGTGGTAGTAGAGTTTAGCTGGGTGAAGCCATGCTGGTTGACACAAAGTGGAGTGAGGTGAGCAGTAGGACAGCCAATTTATGTTGACATCCTCTAGAAGGATGGTTTCATTATGTATGTGTTGAGCAAGCCTGGAGAGGATATGTTCTAGAAGGGGGATAATATCACAAGGGTGTATTATAAATGGCAACTGCAGTAATTTTAATATGACAATTAATTTTAAGGTTGGCAATCAGAAGCTCATCTGGTAGAAAGCATGGTGTTGGTTTGTCAAGCAATGTGAGTGCAAGATGGTTAGGGGTAGACGATGGCCACTGCACCGTCTTTTTAGTTTTGGCAAGCTAGTCGGAGTGTATTACACCCAGGAGGCAGAAAGTCTTTATCTAAGTTAATGGGTTTTAGCCAAGTTTCAGTGATGGTAATAATATATAGAAAGCGAGATGACAGCCAAGCATGGAATTCACTGACTTTGTTCAGTACACTTCTAATGTTCATTGAGTAAAAAGACAGATATTTTTTCGGGAGGGAGAGGTGTTCAGTGACTGGATCTGTGAAGTTGATGTGGGAGAGAGAGTTAGGGCCAGGGTTTGGATGGACATCACCTAACAGTAGTAGAATTTTAAGGAGGGTGTTTGCTTTGAAGAGAGTTGGGTAATAGAAGAAATACCACTTCACTCTTTGAAGAAACTGAAGGAGGAAGAAGAAATTTAATTTTAGGAATTGGGAGTGTTAATGGAAATAGGGATGGGGAGATTATGAAAAAGTGATGAGGTAGTGCAAAGGCATTTGGGTTGGTAGATACAGGAGAGGAATATTGAGGTACCAGTTGAATATTACAAGAGGTAAGGAGGTAAAACAGTGTTAGAGGAGGTATGTAGAGAATGGTTAGAAACATGATTGGTTCAGTAGAAGAGAAGAGGTGAGGGTGAGCAAGAGGGGAAGGAGATATCCGAGTAAATAGGGAGAAAGGAGGGAAGGTTAGGTGAGGGTGAGCAAGAGGGGAAGGAGATATCCGAGTAAATAGGGAGAAATGATGGAAGGTTAAAGTAGAAGGAGGTGGGGTAGGTGGTGGATATGATTAGTTGTGCAGATCTGGACAAATACCTGGATGCGAGGCAAGGTTAGCAGGAATTGGATGAGAGAAAGGGAAGAGGAGGGGTTAGGAGTGTGGAAAAGGTGTGATTAGGTATAAAGTAAATGATATAGGGGTGGGTGGGAATGGGGGTAGGGTTGGTGAGCAGAGTGAGCCCAAGCATAGGCTGCACCGAGCAGGAGGAGCTCTGAAAAAAATATAGATCTGTGAGGTGAGCACTGTAGGCAACAGTAGAGAGTAAAAAGATGATTCTAGAGAGAGATTTACCTGGCCAAAGCCTGGGAAAGGAAATGAGTAGAAACAGGGTTGAGATGTCTGAACACAAGAGTATCAGTCAAGGATGGAAAAGGGATAGGGGTAAGGACAGAGGGAGGGAGAACTGAAGACTCAGATGAGATTTGTTTGTTATAAAACTAAGAAAGTGAGATTAGGGTGCAGCAGGTAGACTAGGGACTAAAGACAGCAGATAGGAGGGGGTGAGTTCTGGTGGTACGATACAGTTACAAAATAAAATTAAATGGAGCAATAAAGCAAGATTTGTTTCATAAAGATGAATTAGCAGTGTCCCATTGTCCTTTTTAATTGTTTGCTGCCAAATACTAACTGCCACTTGAACTGCGTCAGTATCCCGGAACATCAAATCTTTCCATTTTGCTTTATACATAGGGTTAATCAAATTACATACTAACTTTAAAGCATAACAATATTCTTGCAAATGTGGCACTGATAATCCCCTCACTCCACTGGTAATATCACACTACCCCATCCCACTCGGAGGAATTTATCATTCCATATACATGCCATTATTTTTCTTCTCATAGTTTGCCAAACACGTCTTCCTGGATCACATACGAAAACTTGGGCCACGTATAACACTAAAGGTACTATGAACGTCTTAACTGCTTTAATTCTTTGTTATTAAATCTGCCCAAATTACTCACCATTTCCTGAGTAAGCTACAAATTTTATTATTAACTTGGATCCCATGTCTCCTTTGGGGTATCTCTAGACATTTTAGCCAACTACAGTCCGAGATATCCGAGCCGAAAATGTTCCCAGACTTGCATACAGGCTCCTATCCGCTTTAATGATGGGGAAGAGTTCACACATAAGGATCTAATTTTGTCAGTATTTACCTTGTACACTTATAGATCTCAAAATTCATCTCAAAGATCAAATAACTTTTATATAAATCCTGTTCAGGATTAGTAATATACAGTATTACAACATCGGCAAATAGTGCCAATTTTCCTTGCTTCCACCACAGAATACAATTCCTGATGTCTGATCGTTCAATCTTTTTTGCAAGTGGTTCCAAACAGAGAGCAAACAATAATGGAGAAGGGGGGGGGGGGCACCTGTCTAGTTAATCATTCAATATTAAATTTAGGTGATAATTTAGTGCTTACATTTATCCTGGCTTTAGAGTCCTCATACAACTTTCTCAATAACCAAAGAAGTTTTTTCAGAAAACCCATTCTCCTTAACGATTCCCAGAGAGAACTCCACTGTACCCTGACAAAAGCCTTTTCTTTATCAAGTACAAACAACAATAGTTCTTCTCCCTGCAATTCTGTAGCGCTCTGAATTACATTCATTTTTAAAATGTTATCAAATGTTTATCTACCTTTTATGAAGCCACACTAGTCCTCAATCTACTTAGGAATGAGTTTTGCTATCCTGTCCATTAATATGGCAGTGAAAATTTTATAATCATGATTTAATACCAAAACTATCCTGCAAAATCCCAGATTGCTCTGGTGTTTCCCTTCCTTAAGGATCAGAGAAATGACTGCTTACTGCCCAGACTCAGGAAACTCTTTATTGCTTTGTTAAGCAACTGTGGTTTAATCTGAAACACTAAATTCCTTCCACAACTCAAATGGGTACCCATCCTGTCTCGGTGATTTCCCTCTTGCTTGCTTATTCATCTACCCCTTTACTTCATAGTTATCACTTTGGTAATACCAAATCCCTCCCCCTCTGTCATCTACCTTAGTTCTAATCCTTCCCAAAAGCTCGAAGAAACCATCTCATTGGAATCTTGCCTACTTTGCAGCTTTAAAGCCGAGTAAAACTGTTCAAAATTTCTTCATATCACCACTGGTCCTTTAACAAGCTTCCTTGAACCTGTGCCTCTGATCTTCAAAATCAGTTTTTCAGCCTTTTTTTTTATCACCTCAACCCAAGTGCTAGGATGTGTTGCTACCTAGGGCCATCTTCCTCATAAAAAGCATTAAGTGTCACTTTTTTACGGGCCAGCACCTCATCAAAATTCTCTTTGCATTCCTGTTCCAACCTTTCCAGATGGTCTTTACATTCCTCACGACTTATACTTGTATCTTCTAGATTTTTCACTTGCTCCTTTCTAAGCTTCAAGTTTTCCCCTTTCTCCCAGTCTTGTCTTTCAAAGGTTTGGAATTTCTATTTCAGTTTGGCCTTGATGTCCAATCCCTCTACTTCTTCTAAACTTCCCCAATGGATTTGTTCAGCCAGCAATTTCAAAATTTCCACAACTAGATATCTCCTACTGGACTTTTCAACCATCCTGTATTAATATGCCAATGCCCCTCCCATTAGACCCATTATAGAATACAATGCCCCATTTGGTATGTACCTCTCAAGACATCTGCAACAACTGGAAAGGCCGCAGAAATATGTCACTAAAAGAATCACAGGCCTAAAGCAAATGCCCTATGCTGACCACCTTAAAAAACTCCAGCTATACCCTGTCGCATATAGTCTACTCCAAGGCGATATCTGCTTAACAAACAAGGCCGTGTAAAACCCAGAGCTGTTGGACATGCTACACAAAGAAATCCCAATCCCTCAGAGCCACACGCCCCAGGGATCTAAACCTTGTCATCACAATAAACAAAAATTGCTTGAGGGATAGGTTCCTGACCCAGAGACTCCCCAGAATCTGGAATAGACTGCCCATAAATGTCAAGCAGAGCGCCTCTTTGGCCCTCTTCAAAAGGAACCTTGATGACTGGATGGGAGAAAGGAAATTCACCTCGGGGATCATGTCAGTCGCCCTGCTAGACAGGGATCCAGGGTAGTAATTAGTGGGGGAAGAAATAGCCAGGGACTTGTTATGGCTAGGCTTGTATAGGCCCTAGGGCCGATAGCCTAGTATCAACCTATGAACCATCTAACTGCGACTCTCGCATTTCTGCCTTAACAGGAACATGATCTGATAGGAGAACTGGGTGAGTTACCAACTCCAAATACTTGGTCTTCATGCTGTCTTGTTATATAAATCCTGTCCAACCTGGCTGAGGTCCATACCTTTGCGAAAATGTGACTCTTGACATTCGGGAACTTAAGAACCAGTTCTCTTAAACCATACATCTTCATAACAATTTATTTTTAAAAATCATCTTCTGGTGAAGTTTTATGGCTCCTTGATCCTCCCATGACACCATCCTCCGATTCTACTAAGTTCCAGTTCTCTGCTATTAACCCTATTTCTTGTACAAAATGAAATAATATCTCCCACAATGTGCCTGATTTCAGTCTTAGAAGTTTTGGGGGTAGGCAAACACGGTCAAAAATCCTCCTCCACTTTCCCAGTCTCTTCTGACTATAATAAACCTACCATGTTAATCTTATTTTACTTTGTCCACAAGGAAAGAAACCCCTCCATTTAAAATAACCACAGTCCCCCTTTTCCTTTCATTAGAAACTCCAGAGAAGCCAGCCTTCACAATCAATGCTACATTTTCTTCCATGTTTAAAAGTGTCCCCTGAAGCATGACATCTGCCCCATCCTGCTTAATGTACTCTAAAACCTTAAGCAGTTTCTTCTTTTCAGTCTGACCATTCACATTCCATGTTAATACTTCAAACCTTTTAGGCTTTCACTCTACGTGTTTCAAAGCATATCCCTACTAGCAACTGTATTTTCATTCACATCCTGATCATGCATTTTTTTACCTGCCTGCCTGCCCTTAGACTGTGACCATGAATAAAATAAAATAAACAGTTGATAATTAAACCTCAACTATATACACTCCCTACCCCCCTTTAAGATTCATCTTCATTAGTAAGTATATGAACCATGCTCTCAAGTGGCACCTAATTGTGCTTTGAAAGTTTGTTCTCTTCACTGTAACTGTTGATGTACTGCATACCATTGTAAAAACATGTCTATTGTAATTTGTGTGTATACTGATCATGTCTAAATATATCTGTAATTTTTCTATGTGGAGCTTTTCTCCCCAGGCCTCTGCTGAAAAAGGGCCTTTTCGGCTCAGACACCCCTGGTTAACAAATGTAAAATAAAAATAAATAAATTTAAAAAATTCCCCATCCCCAACTACTCATAAAATAAAACATTTATCCACTAATTCCTCTTGTTTGTTGATTTCTGTCTGCTCACAATGCTGCCTTTTCCCACTGGCTCAGTTCTCCTCCTCTATTTTTACATTAATACAATATGTATATTAAACTACCCTTCTTCTGGTTAACCATCAAGATTGTGTGCTAATATGATCTAGCTATTCCTTTATAATTCTATTCATTGTCTACTGTTTAAAAAATAAAATAATTTCAATTCAAAAAGATGACCGTAATACTCCCTTGCTCCCAAAGGCCTTAAAGTCCTTCCAGATTTTCAGTGTTTAATCTCATAATGCCCTACTAAAATCAAGGATTCTACCCTTAGTTCCTGCCCTACTAAAATAAAAAATCCTACCCCTAGTTCTTACATTAAATAAGGCACACAACCTTCCAAAAACAGCCAGGGATAATACTGTTATGAGCAATCCCAGGTGGGAATTCCTCTTTTACAATTCAAATAATTTCTTCCCCTTCATTGACACCATCACTCTCTCTCCCTCCTTCAAGACGTATTTTAGCACCCAATTAAGTTAATGAAATGTGATGACACAAAAATGCTACCACTCCTCTCATGACTCAGGAGATCCCTATCATTCTGCACAACTCTCATGTCACTAGCTACAACTGCGTAAGAACTCTGGTCTATTAAGTAAATGACCCATTAGTTTCTCTAAATCGCTGCCTGCCTTGACTAACAGCATTAGTAATACCATCGGTGTGCTTATTTCTTAGATAGATGAGGAATAAATACCTAAAATGTAAAGAAAGTTTAACCAGTGAACCAGAGATTTGCTATAACAAAATTTACCCATCTATGCCCTTCATTAAGGGGGAACTAAGATCAGAATAAATTCAACAACACTGTGAAAACATTTCTACTGTCAAGTCCACAAATTAACACAGTAACATCTCGAGTTAAAAGTCAAGCCTTACGTCCAACATGACAAATTCGCTTTTTCACTCGTCTCCTCTCTCCTCAATGGTTTATTAAGATCGGGCATTTTGCTCAAACAGCTCTCACATCATCCGATCTCTTAGCTGCTGAGAATTTCAATCCTTCATTTTTTTTTTTGAACAGCAGAAAGGGTGCGACATGCCACCCCCCTCCCATGATTTAGTCGATTCCCTGGTCAAACTATTACTCAACTTTGGTATATGATAAGCTGAGCAACAGTGCTTCTTGGACTGAAGAAGTCTATTCAGCTCTGACACTGCTTCATCAACATCTATTAAGATCTTTGTACAGTGTGAAAAAATATTTTCAGAATTGCAGGGTTTAAAAGTCTAAACTTCAAGACCTCTTTTCAGCATATGTTAAGCATGGGATAAACTTGCACTTCCATTACCTTGCAACAAACTGAATAGTCCTGTTCAGCAGAGATTCTCTAGTCTCCAATCTTCAGCATTTTTGCACATTCCCATGGCTCACTAAGAATTCATTCCTCAAGTTCATGAGTCTGGACTTTGACCACTATCGGTCTAGTGTAGCGAATTGCCTAGCCAGGTGCATTAATGATTCTATGCACTCTGTCAAGTTATACAGTACACTCCATAAAGCCCATCCACACTTGGCAATTTAGTCACACAAATTCTAAACAAACAGTCTGTCCCTTCACTTTCCTCTGACACATTCAAAAATATTAAAAATTGCCCTCCACTCGCTGTCTTCTGACTCAATTATTTTCTCTAGAATTTCCTCTTGGCCTGCCTCAAGTTCAGCTAGTCTAAGGGAATGCTCTCGCAACTCAATTTCATTTACAAGAATGGTTAGCATAGACTCCATTTCCTCTAATCTATGAGCTTTCTTTTCGTACAATCCTGTATGGATTCATTCATTCTGCAGACTTCTTGGTACAGTCTGTCGATCTTGTCATGAGGTTCTGCCACTGATGTCGACTCCGCGGAAGACTGGCTGTCCTGTGGTAACGTCTTTTCCTCAGGGGCCTCGTGTTGATAAAAGATAATTGTTTCCGTGCCTTCCTTCCTTCTCCAAACTTATACAGGAAAACAGACATCTCATCTGCTTGGTGCCACATCAGAAGTCCAACTTTGGAAGCTTTTAAGAGTTCTAATGATTCTGTATCGTCTTCCTTTGATATTGTTCAGAAGTGCTGTTGAACTTCTGACAAATTAAGCACTTGAGCACCACTTGTGACACCTAAACAAGGCAAAACATAAACAAGCGCACCTGCAAGTGCTATTTTGTTTATTGCAAGGGTTTTTGTTTATAGAAATTGTGGCAGCTAACAAGACAAAAGACCATGGGAAACAGAAAGAAATGGTAAAAAGAAAGGAGGAAAATACTTGATGAAAAGAAAACAATGAACTGAGAACATGAAGATAAATTACTTCAAGAAAGTGTCAAAAAAAGTATTTATTTATTTAACATTTGTTTAACAGGATAGTCCGACTGGACAACAAGTATCCATTTTCAGTGGAGTCCTGGGGAGAAAAACTCCATAAGTTTACAGAGAGAAGAAAAATTTCAAAAGAGACATTACAGAGTAGTAGCATACAGACTGTAGACTTTACAGCCGTTGGTATACAATAAGAAGATATTCCCCCTTTGGTTGAAAAGTGTACAAAATATATAATAAGAGTAGAAAAGAAGCTGGTAGAGCACTGCAACATATTTCACAACTGAATAAGAGTACATAACTCTAAGTTATATATATATATATATATATATATTATACATACATTCTCTCTCTCTCTCTCTATATATATATATATATATATATATATATATATATATATATATATTGTACATACATGCTATATATATATATATATATATATACATACATACATACATGCATACACACACACACATATTCAAGAAAATATACATGTAAGAGCATATACATATATACACATTACATTATATATACATACACACACACAAACACACACATACTCTAGGTTATTGCTCACACATGGCTAGACATAGTTAGATGGTGTTGTTTGTGTTGCACAGGACACATGGGGTGTAGAAATAGTGAGTGGACAAGGCTTCAGGGGTCCAATTACAGTTGCATGGATGGTTGGTGAAGAGCTATGTTTTAAGTAGGCTTTTGAAGGAGGATGTGGAGATTTGCAGTCTGGGGTCAGGGGGAAGGTTGTTCTATATTTTTTGCTATTTCATGGGCAAATAGTGATTTCCAGGAGTTTGTTTTGCATGTGATGATTTCGATTAAGGCTTTGTTGGAGGACTGAAATAGTCTATTTGAATTGCAGAAGTTCAGCATGCCAGTCAGGTCAGGGGTTTTCTCGGGATAGTACAGAATTAGATGAGCTAGGCTGAGTTGATGGTACCTTAATAGGTTTGGAAATTCAAGGCTTGTAGGGAAAGGCAGTGGTGGGATCGTGATTTGGCACTGGTAGCGAATCTCGTGATTTTGTTGTAACAGATGGAAGTTTATTAAGGTCAGTTTTGTAAAGATTAATTAGAATTGGGGATGCATAAAGTAGAGTAGATAGGAGGTAGGTCCTGGCTATTGCAATTTGAGATTCGGTGGTTAGATAATTTTTACATCAATAGAGGGAACCTAGCTTTCTGTGAATTTTAGTGATGGTTGTTATGTGCTTTGTGAATATGAGTTGCTGGTCAGTGGTCACTCCTAGGAGTTTACATATCCCCCCTGCACCTTTACTCTATAGCTCACCCCTACCCTACACCTTATATAGTGTTTCTCTCTTCTTCCCTGATTGTTTTCTGCCATTGATCCCCTCACTGGCTCTTCCCGCTCCATTCGCTACGCTCACTCCGCTCCCCTCCCTACCCCCAATTTCCACCCACCCCCAGGGGCCCTACCCTTATACTTGCTCGGACACACCCCCAATCTACTACCGTCCTATCTCATTTCCTGCCCCACTATCACTTGTTAACTCTATACTCCTATTCTTACCACCACACCCACTCTCCAGAGTCCTAACTGCCACACCCCACTCTCTCCCAAACCACCTAGTCCTAAACTTGCTAACCTCATCTCACTAATAACATGCCTTTAAGCCTTAAAATACTTTATTCTCTACTACTCCTTAACATCCTTCTTCTTTACTATACTCTTACTTCCTACGAATATCTAATCCTTAGCCAGTCTCCTAATTTAGCCAAACACACAACCTCTATACTTCCTCTAGCTGAACAAACACATATTAATATCCTATCATCCTGTCCCTACCTTCCCCCTCTCTACCACAAATTACACCATAACAGATTCCTAACCACTAGACGGTTTTATCTAATACCCTGCAAAAACTCAAAGGTAATTCAAGTCCCACAAACACTTTTACTGATACACGGGGACATCCACCCCAACCCGGGCCCCAATAATCATCTCAGCCATACCTCTACAAACCAAACTGCTAATAGTTTTAGTTCACCTTTCTCCACCGACTCCCTCTCAATAGCTCACCTAAATATTCGTAGCATCAACAATAAAATCACACAACTCCATGCTTTAATTGACTTCTATGCCTTTGATATTCTCTGTCTCACTGAAACATGGTTTAAACCAGGTACCAAAGACAACGAAATCACTCCCCCAGGCTATAGCACCTTAAGGCAAGATTGTCTTAACAAAAAGGGCGGGGGAGTGGCCTTATTATACAAATCCCAACTGCAGGTAGCCTTAATTGACTCCCTGCCTCCCTCCCCAGCAAATGCTGAAATACTCTGTACCAAACTCCAAGTTAATAAGAACAAAGCCATCTATATAATATGCTCCTACATCCCTCCAGGCAATAACGTCAATACACTGGAAAATATCCTTAGCTGGGTCTCCTGTAGCTTTCCTCAGGAAACCATAATTTTAGGTGACTTTAATATTGATTGGAACTCCCGCATCTCTCCCAAACCTACCATTCACCTTAATCTCTTTAACTTTCAACAAACCATAAACTTCCCTACTAGAATACACAAATCAACCCATAAACAAGCCATCCTGGATTGGATACTGATCAACAACAATCCCCTCTCTTATAAAACTGGAATACTCCCTGACAATATCAGCGACCATCTCCTTACCTATATCACTAAACAAAAATACAACAATCCCAAGCAGGCTACCTATCGTACTGTACACAACAAAACAAATTTTAACCCTTCATCCTTTCGTAATGAACTCAAAGAATATAACTGGTCAACTCTAAAACACCTTCTACTTGATGAAGCAGTTACCCATTTCAACAATACCTTCCTACAAATTCTCCAGCATCATGCCCAGTCTCGATTAATTAGACTAGGCTCCAAAGCAGCCCCATGGCTTTCCAAAAAAAACAAACAAACAATGCTAGCTAGAAATAAATTATGGACAAAATGGAGATCCACTAAAAACCCAACTGATCATCAAAATTTCAAACACCTGAGAAACACAACAAAGAAACTCACCTATCTGGATAAAAAGAATTATTACCTTCGGTATCAACAAAACCAAAACCCCAAACAATTCTGGTCAGGAATCAATAAACTGCTCCATCCAGGGAACACCAAAACACCTACACCAGCTAGCCTAGCTCAGACCCAACCTAATATAATAGCCAATACTTTCAACAACTTCTTCTCTCAAACAGTCGCCTCTCTAGCATACACCATGACCCCCCCCTTCCCTTCAAATAACCTCTCCTCAAAACAGCACCCCCACACAAAAATTTAATACAGTCTCCACAACCTATATACGCAAGTTACTCTCTAAACTTAAACCTTGCACCCCTTCGGCCGACAATCTACCAGCTGAATATCTTCAACTAGCAGCAACTGAACTGGCTTATCCAGTCTCCATCTTAATTAACAGAACTATAACAGAATCCAATGTCCCATCCTGCTGGAAAATCTCCCATATCATTCCCCTCCACAAAGGAGGTAACTCCAACGAACTTTCTAATTTCCGGCCTATGGCCCTTCTATCTCCACTATCTGAAATTATGGAACGTTGCATACACCATCAACTCTTGTATCATCTCTTGCAAAATAACTTACTCATAGACTCACAACATGGTTTTAGGCCCCACCACAGTACTTCCACAGCCCTCCTCTCCTTCACAGACGTGATCAACAAAAAATCGCAATAACAACCTTTTCTCCTCTGCACTATTCCTGGACCTCTCTAAAGCCTTCGATATGGTCAACCATCAACTTCTCCTAGATACTTTAAAATCCCTCTCACTTGATTCGCTAGCACTACAGTGGTTTGACTCTTACTTGACAAATAGAAAACAAGCAGTCCTCTGGGACAGCCATCTATCCTCTCAGCTCCCAGTTACTATCGGCGTCCCACAAGGATCCATCTTAGGTCCCCTCCTTTTCTCAATATTCATAAATAACCTGCCCACTTCTCTCCCTACATCCACTTGTATACAGTAAGCTGATGATTCAACTCTCATCTGCTCTGCTCTATCTCCAGAGGAACTCCACTCCTCCACCCAAAAAGTCTTTACAGCAGCAGAAAAATGGTTCCAACATATCCGTCTCCTCCTAAATCCCAAAAAAAACAAATTACTACTTTTCACCCCAACCCTTAAATCCACCCCAATCTCATTTTCCATTGTGTCCTGTAATGGCACTATCATTAAACCTGACTATTCCACCAAACTACTAGGCGTTACTATAGACAATCAGCTAACCTTTGACTGCCACATTGATCTAACCATCAAGACGGTTAATAAAAAAATAGGTGCCCTCTGCAGACTTAAGCCCTTTCTTACTGCTACCACTAGAGTGTCTCTTGCCGAAACTCACCTCATCTCCACACTATTGTATGCCTCTCCATCTTTTATCAACATTTCTAAAGCTAACCTTCATAAACTTAACACAGCCTACCATAGTATTGCCAGGTTTGCCACAGGCTCCCCATTCCGTACTCACCATTGTCTCAATCTAAAAAGACTTAACTGGCTAGAACTTCAGAACCTAATACTCCTACATCAATTAGTCATCACTTATAAAATTCTACATTTCCCCTCCAATACACCCATACTTAATAACCTCATCACCCCATATAAAAATCTTACTTCACTTCGCTCAGCCAGCAAGCTTCTAGTAACTACTCTTAAATCTCACAACAAAGCAGGTGACTCCTTATTTGCAAATACTGTTGGATCATATTGGAATAAACTTTCCGTAGAACTGACCACCCTAAGCTCATCTCACCTTTTCAAAAAACAAATAAGAAACCATTTCCAAACCCACTAGCTATGCCCATGCTCTAATCCTGACTGAGCTCAGCATAGAATTTGCTTCTTTCCAGTCCCCTCCTTATCACTTCTACGGATTATTCATTACTTTCAGATTTATCCCTCTACTGACCAACCTGCATATTTTTCTTCCTTCTTTTCCTTTACACTTCCTATTTCCTCCTTCTTCATGCTGTATCACTACATCTTGTCATCTTTTCTTTTCTTACTTACATACAGATCACTTCTATGCTAATCTCTTTCCTAACACTAGTGCCCTGGCACAACTTGTTCTATTCTAAATTGTAAATAGTGCAATTTTTTTTATTGACTCTCCATATGTCACTATTTTTTTTTCTCAATCCTCTTTTCCTTAACAGTCTCACTCTAGCAATTATTACATTGTAATATTGCCTCTCCATTGTTTATCTCTTGTTTAACTGCCTCTGCATCTTTCTAAACTACATAATAACTGTTCCTTTGTCTGCTTTCATGTTCATATATTTTGTTTAATTGTTGTTTGCTTTTTGTGTTTTGATTGATTGTTTGATTTTTTTTTTTGATTGTTTTTTACTGTAAACTACTAGTATGTTCATGGAGCTTTTCTCCTCGGGCCTCTGCTGAAAATGGACATGTATCCAGCCAGACTAGCCCGGTTAACAAATGTAAAATAAAATAAAATAAATAAGTTTAGCCTCAGTGATAGGGGTGATTTGGGTTTTTCTGGCAGAGAGTATAGAGAAGGTAAGGTTGCTCATTTTAGTAGAGTGGAATGGCATTAGTTGTGTTTTCTTGGGATTTAGTATGAATTGTAAGTTGTTAAGCCAGTTCCCTATTTCAGAGAAGGCTTCTTGGGCTTTTCTGTTGGAGACGTTGGGTGCAGACCATATGAGAGTTGCGTCGTCAGCGAATTGGACTACGTCGACTTTAGAGGTAGCTGAGTGGAGTTGGTTTCTGAAGATATTAAAAAGAAGGGGTCCTAGGATTGATCCTTGCTGCACGCAGAAGGAGGTTAGGAGTGGAGGGATAGATAGTTGTGCCATATGACGGACTGTTGGCGGTTATCTAAACAGCTTTTAAACCAGAGTAGGGTGGGGTTGTTAAGGCTGAGGTGAGAGAGAAAGTAGATTATTATGCAAGACTGTGTCAAATGCATTGGCTAAATCTAGGAAGCTAGCAGAGACAAATTTACCTAGATTCCTTTGGGAGTTTATAGTATTTATGAATTTGAGTAGGGCAGTGGTGGTGCTGTGGGATGGGTGAAATCCGTGTTGGGTTGAGGAGAGAAGGTTGTTGGTGAGAAGAGGAACTGGTGATGAATACATCTTTCTAGGATCTTAGAGAGGGGTGAGAGAGTTGCAACTGGTCGACAGCTAGAAAGGTCTAGGGAGGGGGCCACCTTTGTGAAGTGGTATAATATATGAGGTTTTCCACAGTGATGGAATGGTGTGTTAGGTAATGGATTTATTAGAAGTGAAATGGAATAGGCTATAGTTGTGGATGCAATCTGGAGGTATTCGGCAGGAAGGTTATTGGCTGCAAGGGTGGCTGGTTTGAGTTTCGCTACGTGCTTTTAGATAGTAAATGTAGGAACAGACCTAAGCATGAAAGGTATGGTATTGACTTGGGCCTCAGGTGGTTGCGGGGTGTTGGAGGACATGAAGTTGTTTAAGAGTTTGAGTACTGAGGAGGTGAAATAGTTATTAAAGCTGGAGGCTATGTCCAGGTATGTACTCATTATATTGGCAGCGTTGAGTGGTGGTTCTTCTGGGCTGTAGGATGTTATTTATTATTGCCCAAAACAAATAAAAAAAAAACACCAACAGGTAACCCAAGTCCATCCAATGCATCTGAGAAAAAAAACTGGAGCTGTATTAAAGAGAGGTAAAAGATTAGTTAATGGAAGATTAGCAGCCTGGGAAAGTTTCAAGTGCTGAGCAGTTCTAACAACTGTGGTATATGCTGCAAAGTACAAGGGATTAAGGCAATACAGCAGGGGATGATCAAGCCCAAACACCAATTTTGTGATAGGAAATCAAGTTATAAACATACCTCTTAAATACAGAAAGTCCTTTTAATTAATCTGCTTTCCTTTGGTTTGTAGATAAAAGATGACCTCATGTCTTAGGCTCTGAAAGCAAAAAGTGGCAGCAGATACGGATACCTTTAGATCACCTAGTCTGCTCTGTTGATTCTGGAATTAGGCAGTCCACCTTTCCTGTCCATTACTATTCCAAGGTTTCTCAGAACCTACATATATTTCAGCCTCCAACATTCCTAACAGCAGCATTTTCTACATGTCCAACTATCACGCCTACAAGCACCAACCTCCATCATCTCTTCCAAAATGGTAATCTTTGGCTATGTGTCTCACCTATTAGCAATATTTTTGTCCTATATTTAAAAAAAAAAACTCAATTTCAGTCTCCAAGATGTGCTGCTATATCTGTTCCTGATGAAAAGCTCTCATTCATCCATTCTCTGACCCTTCCTTCATTTATTGTTGTGCTCCTTCCTACAAAGACCTTTCTCCTCAGGCTGCAGCTTTTCACATTTTACTTTTCTATATAAAGTATTTAAAGGTGGGTCTATGTTCACGCACTGAAAAAAATTACAGCGAACGGATAATAATCAAATGTTAAACATTGAAAGTTTAACATACCAAAAAAGCTTACAGGAAGAAATAATTTACCGACTGGCCATAGCTGGCCAACATCACAAACGCGACCGGCTAAGGTGGAGGCTCTGCCTACCACGCCCCCAGTGTAGGGTATTGCACACGCACACACCTCTTAACTATATATACCAACTCCAAGATTGCACTAGTGGAGATTAGGGCAAATTTTAAAAAGGTTTCCTTCGCTTACCTAATGCGTTTCAGCAAATCCTGGTTGTTGGTCAATTATGGCCATTTCATGAATTATTTTTCACTGTTAAGCTTTTCTGGTACGTTAAACTTTCGCAGTTTAACGTTCAGTTATTAGCCATTCAATGTAATTTTCTTTCAGTGTGCGAACATAGATCCCTTAAAGGCCTAACCTCATATCATTATGCTCCCCACTACTATACAGCACATACTACATTGTCCCTCCCTCTCCTATGAAACACAACACTAATTTCTAAAAAAATATATACCCTTTAAGATCTGTAAAAAAGGGGCTGCACTTGTTTGGTTGCTCTTCAAATTGGTCTTGCATATTTCAAACTCTTGACATAGCAGAACTACAAAACTGAATGCTGGTGATGATTACATCAATGTAACCAAGAAACTCACTAGCTGTGCTTGCCACCCATGAAAACTACATAAAATTATTACTCATGACAATCAATTTGGGAGTAGAGAAATGCATCCCGTTCCTTCCAAGATATGAAACCCATGGGAATCTGGGCTCTCTGCATTTTACTTTTTATGTCAGAAAAAGAAAACCCATACATACAAACAGCCTGATGATTTGTTTGGCTTCTTAATTCATGTCATCCCAGTTGTTTGATTTGGCCACCCAAATGTTGGGGTCAGTGTTAATATGAAAACTAATAATCATTTCCTTCTGAAAACCATACAGTATTACTAACCTAACAAACATGACTGCAGAAATGAATGGCAGTCTGCCAGCCACTCCCCCCACACCTGCATTTATGCTTTGCAAAATGTAGTCTTAAAAATTGAAAAAGAAAACTGCAGTAGGTTCAATGTTTAACAAGTACTTCAACTTTTCCTGTTAAATTACATAACTTGTAACTTAAGTGACTGGATGTGAAAGAATCATCAAAAGAAATCCCTCAAACCAGAAAAATAAATCATCTTATTAAAACCCACAAAGAATAGTAAGTACATAGTCAGCCTTGTGATGTAGAGGTAATATGGAACGCCATATCAAGTAAATTAGAAAGCCTGTCACGAATTATGCATGCAGAATCACCAAAGGATGAAGTATAATCATTACACCAGGATGCTCTAGTCTCCCACTACGCCCTTTATGCTACGCTGCTGAGGCAGTACAAAGTGGCCTCAAATGTATAATGCACTTGTTTACAATACTTGCAAACATATATACAGAAAGAAAGAGAAGGAAACTTAAAAAAATAAAATAAATACATAAAAAGGGAAGTGCTGTGGACAGATGATGCAAGGGAGTAAGGCAATACAGTAGGGGATGATCAAGCTTAAGCACCAATGTTGTAGTATAAAATCAAGTCATAAACAAAGCAGTTACATGCTTCTTAAACACAAATAGTCTTTTCATTTAAATCTACTTTCCTTTGGTTTGTTCCAGTGCCCAGGAAATTATCAAATACCTAGATGCTGAAAGAACAAATAGAAGGACAGATCTCTGTTCTAATGATCACGTTTAAAAACTATTTATAGCAAAACAGCAAGTAAAATAATGGGCTTACCTATGGTTTATCAAGCGTTGAGCAGTGCATCTGAGACAGGCAGTGCCTCCAACATCTCCTATAAAAAATAAATAAATAAATAAATAAAATAAGCTGAAAGAGATTGCCTTAAAGCACTGCAAGTATCAGAGTTTAAAACACCCACATAATTTTAATAGATCAGCAAAATCCATCAGCAGAAAAGCAGAATTGTGTAAACGTACCATAACTGTAGATGCTTGCATTCTTGCAAACACTTCTAGTTGCATGGGATGTATCCTGTCAAGCATCAGTCTTCCAGGTGGCATACAAAAGCTTACCTTGGCACCTTACTTCCACCCACATGTCAGTTGAAGCACAGGCATGCAAAATTTCAGAGCTTTCTTGCCCTCATCTAAGGGAGGCTATATCTGTACATCTTAGTCATAACCCCACCCTGCCAAACAAGAGAAAGGGAGAAGGATATGTATTAGAAACAGGACAGATAAATAAATAAATTAATGAAACCATATGGAGATCATGGGAGGATGTCACCTCTGCAGGAGTTTGAATGTCTACCATTACAGTAAGTTTACTTACACCACTGTACAATCTTCAGCATTAGATTACTGTTGCAGTGGCTTCTAGCTACACCGAACAATTGCCAAAGCTTAGATAGGAAGAGCAGAGGAAGCATGACCAGAACCTACAAGACCAAGGACAAATCTAGCAATAGCAGTTTTGGACCTGGAAAGGGCCAATTCTGTACAGTGTAGTAAAAGTGCCTACAGATGACAAAGTTACTTACTCTAGAATAGCTCTGTAGCCCACCCCTTTTCAAACGACTTCAAAAACAACTACAGCTCTGGTGAAATAAGCCTTGACTTTCTGAGGGGATTTATTCTACGAGTGGAATAATAAAACTACACAGAATTGGACAAACACTTTGAAATTAACTGTTTAAAACTGGAAGTCCCCCTTTCTTTCCATCAAAGTAGATAAACAGCTAATCAGAATTCTGAAGTATTTAGTCCTGCCCAAATAGTATTAGTCATATGTTGACATCCAAAATTTCTTCCGTTTTTGGGTTCAGGAAAGAAGAGAGGGAGATGAACAGATTGTTTAATGTAAAATCAGAAACTACTTTGGGCATAAATTAATGGTTTGTTTTTAAGGTTATCCTATCCTTGTGGAAGACGAGGAAAAGATGGACAGACATAAGAACTTGCAACTCGGATACTCTTGCTCAATGCTCTGACTTTGCTTAAACAGTCTTCCATGTCAAGAATTTCAAGTCAGCCAGAAAAGGAGGAAGGATTAGCTTCTTCAGAACAAAGTTAAGATCCCATGAAAGAACCATCGGTTTTCTAGGTGGCTGAACATGAAACACACCTTTCAGAAATTGCTTTACTTGGAATAGGGGGGTTCCAATGGCATATAGCCTCACATTGATAAAGTTTACAGTAAGCATGATTTGAGCAATTCATAAAGGTACCGAAACAGAAGGACCTCAATCTGGATGAGTCATAGTCTCTCCTGTATCACTAACTAGAAAAACTCCTCCCCTTTGCCAAATATGATCTTCTAGCAGCAGGTTTTCTTGCCTCCTTAAACACTTCTTGCACATCCTCAGAAAAACGGTAGCTAAACAGGATCAAACACCTATCGTCCACAGTGAGATGCAGATGTTGCAGGTTGGACAGATCAGTGATCCCCTGCTCTCTGTGAGGTCCACTCTATGAGGAAATCAGAGGTAATTTCTCTTGGCCAGTTTTTAAGTGAAGGAAACAACAACACTGTCTGGGCCAATAGGGAGTAACCAGAAATACTTCTGGATTGTTTTAATGTATCTTTAGAATCAGTCTGGTTATCAGAGGAAATAGGGGGCATAAAGGTACATTTCTGTCCATGGGAAAGGAAAAGCATTCTTTTTCTTGGCCTTTCTGCAAGATGTCATGGCACAGAATTTATTTAACTGTCTTTTGGAAATGGAGGCAAATAGATTTAATTGGGGAGTTCCCACAACTGGACAATCTCCTAGAAAACCTCAGAGTGTTAATATCAATTCATGAGGTTCTATCAAAGAGCTAGTCAGAGTGTCTGCTACAGTGTTCTGCTCTGATGGAATACAGGTTGCCTGATCGGAATGATTGCGCTGAGTTGCTATTTCCCATGAAATCATGGCTAGTCTACATAAGGAGACGGACCTGCTTCACCTGTTTGTTTATATAGCAGATCACAGTGGTGGCCATCGGTAAATTACCAGTAGTGGTTCTGGAGTTCACAGTTAATGCATGTTACTCAATGCATTTAATCAAGGCCATCATCTCCTTGAGACTTACGGGTTTCTTTTTGAAATGTGAAGATCAAAGTTTTCTGAACTTTGATCCCATTGAAAACTGCTTTTCAGGCAAATACCTGAAGCATCGGTCATCATAGATTGGTTTGGGGAAGGTAGAGAAAGGGGAAGACCTGGATTGACCTGGACCTGGTTTACCCACCACAAGAGTTTCTTTTTGACAAACACACAGCTGGTACAAGAAAGACGAAAGAATTCTGGTGCTGGATCCAAACTGATCGGAGGAACCACTAAAAACTTTCCTCACAAAAAGCCTAGCTAAGGAAACCATGAGGATATTTGAAGCCATATAGTCTAGTAATCCCTTGCTGTGGTCACAGAATGGCACTATAAGAGTTAGGAACCGAAGAATGTAATGGTACGGCTTTCTGAGAGAAGATATGCAGTCATGAGTCGGGTGGCATGATGCCAGGGTAATCCTTTGGACTAGGCTTGTAAAGGCTCCAGGGCCATTAGCCTAGTACACACCTACGAATCTATGAGGGATGCGGATGGGGGTAGCCCAGGAAAGTCAACCCGTGAGAAGGCATAATAGCTTCACAGAATCATAGGTGTTTACTAGGCTAACAACCACAAGCACCTTTTTAAGCCTAGCCATGCATCCCAAATCTCTGGCAAGTTCTGATACCCTTGATAAGTTTAAGCAGGGGCTTGGGCGATGAAACATATAAAGGTTGCCTGTATCCATTAGAGACATAGGTGCCAAACCAGGGAAAAAGAACATATTTTTCCAGGCTGAATTTACATCCTAGGCTCTAAAACAGACTTCTTGCAAAGAGAAGGGACATCTGGGAATTTTTAAAGGATTCTGCTAAAATGAGGCCATTCCCCAAAAAGAAATAGCTACTGATCCCCTTACAGACTGCAGCAGACAATTTCTGGCATCAGCCACTTTGGGAATACCCTTGTTTTTTGATAGCTACAGGGGTAAGCAAGTAAACTAAATAGCAGATCCAGAAAAAGAAAATCTTAAATGATGTCTGATATCTTTGTGAATTTAAAAGTAATGATAAGCATTGTTGAGATCCAGGGTCACAAAAAAATGTGAAGGATTTGCGAGAAACACAACTAGCATGATAAACATGCTGAACTTTGGCATTTTCAGAAACAGATTTAGGAAAAATAGATCCAGTACAGGGCTCCAACTGCCCCTTTTCTTAGGATACTAGAAATGTTCTTAAAATAATTTTCCTTGCTAGTAATGGGGGATTGGTTCTATTACTCCTTGTGTCAGTACTTATAGGTTCATAGGTTCATACTAGGCTATCTGCCCTAGGGCATTTATAAGCCTAGCCAGAGTGTGTTTCGCTTTCGCCACCCATTTTAAATTAATTTTGCTATGCCCTTTTTCGAGGTTAGTATACTGTGTCTCTGTCTAACAGTGACACAGAAGTGATACCCGGGGTAAACCTACGATCTCCCATCCACTCATCAAGATTCCTCTTGAAGAGAGTCAATGAGGGACTCTGCCTAACCTGGACTGGGATTTTATTCCAGAGTGAAGGGAGCCTCTGGGTTATGAATCTGTCCCTCCAGCATGTCCTATTTATTTCAGTGCTGAGGTTCAAGTCTCTCGAGCGCGTAGCTCGATGGGATTTGGATTTTCTGAGGTGCAGCATGTCCATTAATAACGGGTTGGACATGGCTTTATACGTCAGGCACAGATCGCCTCTAAGCAGGCGGTATGCCACTTGAGAGAGAAGGGAAGGAAACTTTTTTTTTTAATGAGGAAGAACTCTTGATTTTGAACAGCAGGATTTCCACTGCTATTTGTAACCTTGTGGGATAGCTTCCAGTCCCCAAGAATCCTACAATCAGTCTCCAGAAAGGAAAAGGACAGATTTTCCTATTATGTGAAGGGATGGCTTAAGTGGGGAAGGGGAGGGAAGGAAAAGTCACAGTCATGCAGACTTTTTTTGTTTGGGAATAACCCTCTTTCTTGGTATCCCCTTGCCATATTTTCTTATATTCTTTTTGCCTTAACTTCTGATTTCCAGGTTTAAAGAGCTTTCTAAAGAAAGGTTATTAACCGCAAGGGCAGTTCCTGCAATATTTGAAACGGGGAATTAGAAATTTTGCCCAGCTCCCTGAATAGGTTTTACCCCTCATCAAATCATTTAAGATCTCAGCAGACGAGCTGCTCAACAAAACATCTCTGTCTAAGGGAGAATTTAGGATCTGGGCTTTCACGCCTTCAGGGAGACTGCAACCTGAGTCAGGCAAATCTTTGCATAACAAAGCCTGTAGCTGCAGCTCTGTAAATGGCACCAGAAGCATCACAAGAAGGAACATTTGAGGGTGAGTATAGTGACTTGGTAAACTAAAGAAAGCATATTGATCAGGAAAAAATTAGCTTCACAAGGGAGTAAATTAGAAATGACCCGATTCATATCAGAAAAGACGACAAGAAGGAATACGGCCATTTGAGTTTTGAACTTTATTGCTCTAAAGGTCAGAGTAGAAGACATGCATCTTCTTGCCATATCTGTCAAAAGCCCTTCCATCTTTGTCAGCAGTTACCATAATGGGCATTGTTAAAGGTTTAAAGATCCATCTTTATTCAGAGAATGAGATTCAGGTGTTTTATAAAGCCTACCAGGCTTTTCAGGACTACGATGTTGGACATCAGGTAAGGAACAGGCATCCATTAAGACCCCTATAACTGGAAAACAGCAAGGAGTTTAGCGGAATCAACATGAAGGAGGGCATACTACTACTACTACTGGGTCAAAAATGTATTTTCCCTCCCACATTGAAAAAAAAAAATCCCTTCATTCTGGAAAGTGTCCGAAAAAGAAATCTCACATGGGTAGTCAGATGAAATGTTCTCCTCAGACTAACTAAAAAGTGAACAGGTGAGGACACTTGAGATGCATAATCAAGACCCTTTCCTACAGATTTTGAAGGAGACTCATCCTTAGTTATCATCCTTAGTTGGAGAGAGGGACCATTTCTTTTTTGGTATGCATACAATGTAGAAAATTGCAAAGACAGAGATGCCCTGAAAAGCCCCTTAAAGTTATGCTAATCATCGCTAGAACTCTTATCACTAGCCAAAATTAAATGTGGGGAAAGGTGGTTTGTTTTCTGTGATTTTTTTTTTCTTGGGGTATCCAAGTTAATGGTTTTGGATGTATCAAACATCTGAATGTCCATAAGGAAACCGGTAACATCCCCACAAACTAAAATTTATGGAATCACATCTGGACCTTCCGGTATCTAAAGGTGATGTTCTCCCTTCTCAGCAAACACAGCCTGATGTCTGGTCAAGGAGGACATGCCCTATGTCCCAAGTAGCAACATCAAAGGGACTGGGAACTTCAGACTTAAAAATCCAAGGGCTCAGAAATGGTCACAGTGGAACTGATTTACAATTGTTAGAGACAGGCCAAATGTAGGGTCACTTCTGAATCCTCCTTGGTATACTTTTTCCTTTTACTCGAAGGACAGAAAATGTTTTCCAGTTAGAAAGATACTGTCTCCATGGGGGGGGGACAAGCAAGTCTTCAGGCTATTTACCCAACTACAAACTGTCTTAGGTATAAAAGAACAAATCTACTGCCAATCATTAGCGGACAGGAGTTCCGCTGGCGACCCCAAACCGAGAAAAGCCGAAAGACACAAACAATAATAGGACATAAAGTTTTATATCTGTCAAGACATGGATTTAAGTCAAAAGTAAGAAGATCCTCTGAGGGGTACTTACATTCACATCAGCTGATGTATTAGCTAACTGCGGAACTGAAGCTGCAGTGTGGGCAATCGTCTCACAAAACTCTTCAGCAAGAAAGTCCTGAATTTTGCACCTGTATGTCCCCTTTTATACTAGCACACTCATGCTCCAACAGGTATATGAACATGAGGAAGGAACCCACTTAATCCTTTTTTTTTTTTTTTTTTTAATACTGGTCAGGAGTCCAGTCCTTATGAGAATACATTACAAAGTGCTAGAAACTAGTGCAACAGTGATCCAGTGATGAACATGAAAAGTTAAGGAATCTATAATGCTGGCTCTGTCAGAAGACCTAGCTGCAGGTCTCATAAAAATAAGGACTTAGAATTAGGATTAACTGGCCCAGGAGTGCCGTGCAATTAGAAATTTTGAGTGGGCACAAAATCTCTAGTCACTTGGGGATTCCTGGGGAATGTCCTCTCAGAAAAACTGTTAAAAATTTGCTGGTTGAAATAATTAAATTAGACTGGTGTTCTTGGAGCCTGGTGGCCCCCAAAAGCCATGAGGGTTGTAAAAGCCCTGTGGTGCATTTTAGAGCATCTTAAAAGTTATTGCAAGATACAATTGTTATTGGCTCTTTCGTTTCAAATATCTTTACTGCTTAAACCTTCTATTGCAAGGTATATGTTACTAACTTTTACCACTCTCATAACGTCTTTATATGGTCTTTGGGGTAGGCTTGTCTATATCTCCATCACCCATTCACCATTTTACTTTGCATGCTGCCCATGGCAACTATTTTTCCTGGTGGAATCTTTGTTGTTCTTTATCCAACTCGTTACCTTTTATCTTCCACAACTCTGTGATGATATCCTTTGACACCTGAATTCCTGTATTGGGGGAATCTATTAATTTGCAATGCCTTGCTTAGCCACAGTCATTATAACAAACATTAATATTCTGTCCACATACATTACATCTTGGACCAAGTCTACCTACATCAGAAACAGTGTCAGTGTGAGTGCAGTGCACTTCTCATACATATGTGTTAATAATTCTTGCAATTCATTCTGAAAATCATTTACCTGCCTACAGTCCTAAAATACAGGGGTCCATATACCTTTTCTTGCAACTCCCTACCCCCCTCTCCAACCTCCAGCAAACTCATCCTTTTACAACTTTTTAGTCTATTCTGCCCTTTAAGAATAATTTCACCACATCCAGCATATTGTTAGAACTAATGGCACTATCTATCTACTTTGCTGCCATCACCAATCCTTAATCTTTAACTGGTGGCCATCTCTCAAAACTTAATTCCTTGCCAGTTGTCTAGCATTGCTTTGGTCTAATCTCTTCCTAGAATCTTACTTGGGTTCCCTTAGTCCTCTAGTTTCTAAATGCCTACTCAGAGTCCCATCTCTGAATATCTGATTGGTGTAATGATGTTTTTTCCCAGGGAATTTTTTTGTTCTTTTTTTCAGATACATAATGTGAGAAATATCTCCATTCTTTACACACTTCCTCTTTCTTTATCAATATTTGAGTCCATAATCTTTCTGGGATGCTATATATATTTTAAGTTTTCATTCCGTCCAGCAAACCTGTGTTCCATGATAATTCGCTGTTTACAACCAAACAAATACTTGTACTTATACTGCATGTAAATTAGATACCCTTATGGTTCAGGGAGACCTAATGTGCTCAAATATTTTGATACAACAAATTTTTCCCATGAAACTCTTGGTTTAACCCCCTTCAATTGAAACTGAGGACTATGTTTTTAATTGCCTGTAGCCCTTTCTGTGGACAACATCCCGGAAATGACAGAAACATGTTTAACAATAATGGGAGGATAATGTAAGCTATTGCCTGAAACTTCTGGTAAAATTCCAATTGCGGCATTTTTCACTTATTTACATCAGCTCTCATTGTCTGAAAAAAATGCTTATGTATGTTTTTAATACCAAATTCCCCAATGAGGTACTTAAGTATACCCTAAATACCTTAAAACTATTATCATTCTATGCCTGTGGTTGCAACAACCTTTTTTTTCTAAAGGAGTGGTATTATTCACTACTAATACTTTAGCTTTATCCAGATTTACCTCGTACCTAGTGATAGTTCCAAGCTGACTAGGGGGGTTATACAGCTTCTGTGTATCCTCCGGGGGGTTCTACAGAAAAATCAATACATCATCTATATAGTAAACTAACCTATGTTCATCCATTCCTTTTTTTATATCCCTTTACATCTGCACACCTTGTCCCCATTAGTGGCTCCAAATAAAGAGCAAACTGTACTGGGGAGAGTGAGCAACCCTGTCTAGTATCACTTTCAAAACAGAGTCCATGACTTTTCTTAACTTCTGCATCTTGAG
The DNA here is from genome assembly GCF_019279795.1 of Protopterus annectens. Classification (NCBI taxonomy): domain Eukaryota; kingdom Metazoa; phylum Chordata; order Ceratodontiformes; family Protopteridae; genus Protopterus; species Protopterus annectens. The sequence goes on along the minus strand of NC_056729.1, from coordinate 501,743,403 downwards.
CTTCGATATCTTGCAAAAACTAATTTAACATATTTCCTTTGTAATCCAAATTTCAGCATTATTTTCCAGAAATGTTTAGCTTACTCTGTCAAACATTTTTCAGTGTCTAAATTTACCAAAGCAAATTTCCTGTTCACAAGTTCGGCATTTTCAATTACCAGTGTGGCCCACCTAATAACACTGGAGGGCTACCATTCTCCCACAAACCCAGTCTGATTATCATGTAACAAAATGACATACACTTTACCAAATGTTTGGTTAATATAGCCATAGAGCTTTTACAGTCCTGATTTAAACAGAGCTGGTCTGTAGGAGGATGGCAAATTCAAACTGCTTCCTTACTTATATAATATATCAAAGCTAGTACCACTTCCACAAATAAGGAATTTCCTTAGGTTTTCAATACCTCAGTATGAAGTACCACCATCACATTACGATTCCTTGCCGGCCCATTTCCATGTCTAGCAAGAACCCTTCTATCCCATGGGGTTTTCTAACAATTGCCCTGCTATGCTCTTACTTTCTCTTTTGTCGCTCCAATAATATTTATGCTAAATCAATATGGCGTATGGGGTGTGCCATCTTTCCCAGGTGGATCTCCACTGCCACCTCAAGTACTCTCTTGATTTGCATATAAACTACCAAAGTTGTCACGACACTCATTAGGACTACCTACTGAACTTATTTTCCTCCTACTGCATCTTTTGATAACTGGTAGCCTACATTTGTTCAGCTTTCTGTTACCTTAGCTTCAAGGTGAGCTTATTGATAAAATCAAAGTAGGTCTAAAGAACTTATTCTTTATCCCTTCCCTTTTAAATTCCTCACCTAGTGTCAAACATTTTCTTTTATACAGTAAGCTCTCAGTTAACCGGCACCCATGGGGATTGGTAGATACCGGATAACTGTAGTTTCTGGTTGCTTGAGAGTTACTATTAAAAATAGGCCTGACTAATACTGTACCCTGTACTATTTATTTGGTTTGACTTGTTCTCAGGTTGGGGAGAGACGGAATTTATTCCCATCTTCCGTTTAAAAACTCTAAAAACATAAGGTATGTTTCTCCGGGAGGAAAACAAAGTGCAACACATGAAAATTGTACTACATTTCTTCTACTTTTTTCTGGTTGCTTGAGAGTGCTGGTTGCTTGAGTTACAGTTAACCTGAGAGTTTACTGTATCTCTTTTCACCTAAGGTCAACCCTGCACTCTATAGAACAAATTTACCTTTGGCTGACACTTAACCTTTCTCTAACTTGCCAATCAAACAATGCTGTCAGCAAAATGCGAACACAATTAAAACAGTGCTACAAAATAACACACCTTCTACCTCCCATTGCTAGGTAAGCCAGGGTACGTACCAGTCTTATTTCCAAACTTGAATATGGTATCCAACTACTTGCCTATCATTCCAATGCCAACACAAAGTCTATCCAATCCACTTTAAATGAGTTGTGTAGATTAGCCTTTCCCACATAGCCAGACATACACCACTGCAAACTACGTAATGGCATACACTGGCTGCTAACAAATTACAAAGCCACCTTTTTATTTAGCTCTCTTCAAAATCATTAATCAAGGCCAATACCCACCATTGAAGTCAGAACTACAATTTAGAGAAATCTACTCACTCAGGGACAACCACAATGGCTGCCTTTACTTAAGTAAACCAATATTCAAAACAGTAAGACAAAGATGGGTTTATTTTAATGAAGGTTATATGTGGAATCCACCAGACCCCAGAAGTCAGGCATCAAACCACCATTCAAACCTTCAAGTAAGAAATAAAAGACCATCTAATAAAAGGAGTCAATCTGCACTTGTTTTCATGACATCCGATAGCAAGCACACTGTTCACCCAATTAATTTGGTGCTTCCCAAGAATATAGGCCTGTGTCTGAAATGTTTTGAAATTTTCCAGCAAACTTTTCAAAACCTATAGCATACACTAACTGAATATTTCAGATATAAAGACACAAACTCACAATTTTATCTTCATATAATGCTTGTCATTGCATTAATGTACATTTTGGGGAGAGGAGGGTCAAGCATAAATCCAGTGACCCCAAAAAAATAATTTGGAAAAATATATCAATTTTATTTCTGATGCATTACACACTAATATGCATATACCCCCTAACGAAGGATCAACTAGACATTCAGCCTTGTACTTCTGTGGTCTCAGACATCAATAAAAAGGTCAGCAGAGGGAAAATGAAGGTTATGTTTCCAGACAGTAGTGTTGGGACACACATAGCTATACAAATATGCAAGTACATGTAAATACACACACACACTGTGCCCAAGACACCATAAGCATTAAACAGTGCAATGTTTTGGATGAAGGGGTGAACTGAGACACCAGCCAATATCTAAGCACACCCAAGCCTGTCTAGCTATGCACTAAAACTATACAGTGCATGCAAAGCCACATTTTTCCTTTGCTAAAGATGAAACTCTAATCTTAAATCAGAAAGGTAATCGGCTATGACATCACTTAACATAAGAGTAAGCTTTTCCAGCATGAAGTTAAAGTCCCAGACAGTGACGGGCACACTAACTGAAGTTCTAAACTAGAAATCTTCTCATGAGAAAGCCAAACAGACCTTCAAGAAAACAAAATAAGTGGAGTCCAGACCAGAGTGAACATTAGAAATAGGAAACAAAGGTTGATAGAAGAATAACTATGATCAGAGTCAAGAACTTCAGAAAAACATATAATAAACCATTACAAATTATATAAGTATATGTATACATACATACACTGTGCGTGTGTATGTATACATATACATATATATATATATATATATATATATATATATATATATATATACATACATACATACATACACACACACACACACACATACACATATATATATATATATATATATATATATATCTACACACACATTCATTTGTGTGTTCATATTTTGTTTTGAAAATGTAGCCAACACTAGTAGTGTCTTTCGGCTTTTCCCGGTTAGGGATCGCCACAGCGGAACGCCGGTCCGCTTATGATTGGCAGTAGATTTTTATGGTGCTGAGGTGCCAGCCCGACGCCCGACCTTCAACGAAGGCACACACATTCATGCATGCACCTACCTGCATGTCTTTAAAACGTCAATCAACTGCAGGGAGGACATGCAGACTGTACACAGAAGGCACTCCAGCCGAGAATCAAACCGGAGAGCATCTTGCTGTGAGGCAACAACGCTAACCGCTGCACCACCACAGCTTATAAAATGTAGCCAACACTGACAGTCTTAACAAAAGGAGCTTTATTTACAGAGAAAACAATATAAACGCTTCACTCAAAAGACAGTAATGGCTGCCATGTTTACAACAAACAATTCTTGATGTATGAAAGTTTTCTGTATTTTTAAAATGCTACAATCAACAGTTCTAGTGTTTGTAACACAGTTAACTCCTATGATTTCTATAACATAAAGGTTACAGTACCTTTGGTACTAAGCATCGACACAAAACAAAAACAGTCTATCTAATTAGACATCAAAGTAATAATGAGAGCTTTCAATAACAAAATCAGTCTTACTGACTGGTTTCTTTCTGGAGCCAATACTAGAGTCCAATTTATCTGACTTCCACAAACTCCTCCAGGCTTTTCTGGAACTTCCTTCTCTGTATACAGTCTGACCTGAGCTTTCCTGTCACTCCTTTAAATATCTTGAAGCTTACACCACAGAATCATTCACCATGACAGCAGGTATTCCATCTTAGAGGAGTAACCCCCATATCCAATATTAGCAATAATGGTAAATACTGGAAATACAAAGGCATAAACACAAAAATATATCCTTTATAAAAGTGTAAACTATCATGTTACATTAAACCACCCCAGTCTGAAACTACTGGATTCATGCTCTATGGATGCTATGCAGTTCTTTAACAGAACACCATGGCAATGTTGCATCTTGAAGCAGAAGGGTTGCAGGAACAGGGTCCATTGACGCTCTTCCCTCTTTCTGCTGGTGCAGCCACGGTAATAGTGGATAGTATAAACCAGGGTAAATTCCTAACCACAAAGACAGAATCATAAATATAATTCAAGCCCATTTAATAGACAGGCATTTCCATTCAACAGCCAAATATTTAGTTTCAACCTTACTCAATTTCCTACTTAAACAACATAGAGAATGTGCTTCCTCACCTAATCTCTGGGACAGAACCACACCCAAGCCCACGTCTGATGAGTCTGTGTACAAAAAAATCCATCCACAATCCCTTTTTCCCAGTTTTTGCACATGCAGTAGTCGTGTCATTTCAGTGACAACCTAGAGCCAATGTTAACCCACCCACTGTTCTTCCACACCGCATGCATACTCTTGCTTGTTGTTGTAGATTATATCTACAGTGGATATAAAAAGTGTACACACCCCTGTTAAAATGCCGGGTTTTTGTGATATAAAAAAATGAGATAATAAATCATTCAAAACTTTTCCCACTTTTAATGTGACCTATAACCTATATAATTCATCTGGAAAACAAACAAATCTGTTAGGGGAAAGAATATATAAAAAATAAAAAATGTACAATAAGCTGGTTGCACAAGTGTGCACACCCTTAATCTAATACTTTGTTGAATCACCTTTTGATTTAATTACAGCACTCAGTCTTCTTGGGCAGGAGTCTATCAGCATGGCTCATCTTGACTTATCAATATTTTCCCACTCTTCCTTGCAAAAGCACTCCAAATCTGTCAGATTGCGAGTGCATCTCTTATGCACAGCCCTCTTCAGCCCCCCCCCCCCGCAACACACACACACACACACACACACACACACACACACACACAGACAGATTTTCTATTGGAATTAGGTCTGGAATATGGCTGGGCCATTTGAAAACTTTAATTTTCTTCTGGTGAAGCATTCTTTTGTTAATTTGGATGTATGCTTGGGATCACTGTCGTGTTGAAAGGTGAAATTCCTGTTCATCTTCAGCTTTTTAGCAGATGCCTGAAGATTTGGGGTCAAAAGTGACTGGTATTTGCAACTGTTCATAATTCCCTCCATCTTGACTAAAGCCTCAGCTCCAGCTGAAGAAAAGCAACCGCAAAGCATGATACTGCCACCACCATGCTTCACCGTGGGGATGGTGTTCTTTTGGTGATCTCTCTTGGCAGCCCCCCTGACCAGTTTTCATCAATTTTGGAGGGACTTCCAGTTCTTTGCAACGTTACTGTTGTCCTATATTTTCTACACTTTTTGATAACTGTCTTCACTGTGTTCCATGGTATATCCAATTCTGTGGAATTTTCTTTGTACCATTCTCCTGACTGATGGCTTTCAACAATGAGATCCCTTTGATGCTTTGTAAGCTCCCTGTGAACCATGGCATTTGCTATAGCAGGGAACGGAGTAAATGTCAAGAAAATTCTACTAGGACAGCTGAACTTTATTAGGGGTTAATCAGTCTCTCTCTAATTGATGGCAGGTGTGTACCCAAGAAGACTGAATGCTGTAATTAAATCAAAAGGTGCTTCAACAAAATATTAGTTTAAGGGTGTGCACACTTATGCAACCAGCTTATTGTATGTTTTTTTTTTTTTTTCCCCTAACAGATTTGTTTGTTTATAAAACAAAATTTTACCGGCTATAGGTTAAAGGTGGGAAAAAGTTTTGAAATTATTTATTGTGTTCTCATTTTATACATCACAAAACCCTGGCATTTTAACAGGGGTGTGTACACTTTCTATATCCACTGTATGTGCGACTTGAAGTGTTCATAGGTAGGTAGGTAGGTAGGCCCTGGGGCCTATACAAGCCCAGCCAAAAAGGTACCCTGGCGTTTGCCACTCAAGAAAATTATTTTCCTGTGCCACTGTCGAGCAGAGCCACAGAGGTGATCCCCGGGGTGAATTTCCTATTTCCCATCCAATCATCAAGATTTGTCTTGAAGAGTGCTAATGAGGAGCTTTGTTTGATGTGCATAGGTAGTTTATTCCAGAGTATGGAAAGTCTCTGGGACAGGAATCTGTCCCTCTGGCATGTTCTGTTTATTGTGGTGACAAGATTTAGGTCCTTAGAGCATGTAGCTGGGAGGGATTGGGATTTCTTTAAGTGGAGCATGTCCAACAGCTCTGGGTTTGACATAGCTTTGTATGTTAGACAGAGATCACATCTGAGTAGGCAATATGTGACAGTAAAGCTGGAGTTTTTTGAGACAGTCTGCGTAGGGCATCTGTTTGAGGCCGGTAATCCTCTTTGTGAGGTATTTCTGCGGCCTTTCCACTTGTTGTAGATGTCTTGTGCGATACATACCAAAAGGGGAGTTGTACTCTATAATGGGTCTAATGAGTGATGAGTAGAGGGGAACAATGACCTCTTTTTTTCTGGATGAGAAACCTTTTGTGATGAGGTGTGCCACGTAGAAGGATTTCCTGACTACTGTGGCGATGTGATTATGAAAGGAGAGACTACTGTCCACCTGTGTCCCAAGGTCTCTTATCACACTTTCGGTGTTAAGTGTACTACCACCTATGTTGTAGTTCATGGGTACAGAGTTTTTACCAAAGGGGATGACCATGCACTTTTTGGCATTGAGCTTGAGGCTTTGACCCATGCATCTGTCTCAGTGAGGCCCTTTTGTAGGATGTCCACATCGTTAGGAGTTTTGATTATGGCTCCCAGTTTGCAGTCATCTGCGAACTTCGTTAGCCAAAGACCTTCTGTGTTAGCCTGTACTTCAGAAAAGTAGATAGCAAACAGGAGAGGACCCAGGACTGAACCCTGTGGTACTCAACTTGTCACTGGTCTGAAGTCAGATTTGGAGCCTGCTACTTTCACAGTGTGGGTTCTGTCAGTGCGCCAGTTGGCAACCCATCTTGTGACATAGGGATTTATACCTAGTTTAGTGAGTTTATCTATAATTCCAGAGTGGGGGATGGTGTCGAAAGCCTTAGCAAGATCTAGATAGGCTGTGTGAACCACCTTACCCTTGTCTATGGCTTTGGTGACTGCTAAAAAGAAGTCTATCAGGTTTAGGAGACATGATTTGCCTTTTACAAACCCGAACTGGGTGGGGTCCAGAGTTTGGAGATTACCAATGTCTTTGTTTACAAGTTCCATGATGATACGTTCCATGGCCTTGCAGACCAGGCTCGTCAGGCTAATGGGTGGCAGTTCCTGGGGTCCATGGTGGCTCCCCCCTTGTGGAGTGGGATAACCATCGCTGTGAGCCATTCAGCAGGCACAAAGCCTGAGGTGAGGCTATGATTGAACATGGTACTTAGGTGGGGTGCCAGTTCGTTCTGTAGTTCGTGTAGAACACAGCCTGGGATGTTGTCTGGTCCCATGGATCCTGTGTTCTTGGCTTTGGAGAGTGTGGTTTTTACCTGTGCAGCCGTGATTACAGGAACTTTGCATTTTTCCGGTATAGAGATGAGCTCTTTAGGGGGTGAGAGGGGGGTAAAGTTAGCACTGAACCTATCTGCCAGGATGTTGGCAATATCAGTTGGGTCTGTATGTTTAGTGCCATTGTGCTGTAACTCAGATCAGATCTTGAGTGTTGCCATTGAGATTCTTGACACAGCAATAGAATGCTTTCTGGTTGTCTTTAGAATTAGTGGCGATTTTGTTTTCGTAACTAGCTTTGGAGGACTTTATCAGGGATCACAGCTTCTTACTGAGGCTGACCAGGGAGCTCCTCCACTCAAGGGATTTTACTCTCTTTTGCAACAGTTTCTTCCTACTGTTGGAGAGTTTGTTTATGGCAGGGGACCACCAGACTGGCTTCCTTTTTTTGGGAGGATAGCATGATCCATGCACTCATGTAAGTGCTTATAAAGTGCAATTGTGTAGGATTCAGTAGTCGTAACTGTATTGTCCATCTGTATGGGTGTCATGAAGTTCACAACTTCTGTCTTAAGAAGCATGAAGTTGGCTTTGGAGAAATTTTTTACCATGGTTTCCTTAATGAGGGTGGGGGCAGGATGTGGACATCTAGGGTAATTAGCTTATGGTCGGATCGGACCAATGAGGCGTTGACTTCAGGTATGGAACACCGGTCACGCATGTTGGTAATGACTAGATCTAGGATATTGCTGCCCCTGGTGGGGGTGTGGATAACTTGATCCAGGGCATTGGAGTTTATGAATTCCAGAAAGCGTTGAGCGAAGGAGTTGGTACATGAGTAGTTTTCCCAGTTAATGGTGGGGTAGTTGAAACTGCCCATTATTAGGGTGTTTGGTTGAACCCTAATATTTTCCAGTACATCAAGAAAAGAGGAGTGGGAATCCTGGGGCATGGTGGGTGACCTGTAGCAAGCTACAATTTGGGTTGCAGTTTACCCAGAGTTAGTTGCACTTGGATAACCCAGGCTGCATTATGCTGAGCAACTAGCCTAGAGGTGTGGATATCCTTAATGAACATGGACACACCTCCGCCTTTGGTGTTCCGGTCCAGGTTACATGGCCAAAAAGTGTTACGAGTTATAGCCTGGTAGTGCAGGGGTGCTCTCTGGAGCCTTGAACCAGGTCTCAGTCACTGCACAGATATTGATGTTCTCCATTTTAAGGAGTGCCTCAAGTGAGTGCATTTTGAGATTTAGACTTCTAGCATTGAGTAGCATCACCCTCAGTTTTTGCTTGCCTGTTCCTGTTACGGTGGTGAATTTGTCATTTGAACCTTGCCTAAAAAATGCACTATAGGGGCGGCAAGAACCTTAGCCAGTATCCAGAATCCCAGAGGTGACAGGTGCAGGCCATCTCTGGCAAAGCATCGTGGTCTGTCAACCATGTCATCCCAGGCAGACAGACATTGGATCCCTTTAGAATGGGCCGGAAGCTTAGCCAATTGTTGAAGTCAATCATTTTGTCCTTGTACTGCAGCATCATTCTGGGTGATGGCAGAAGGCTACTCAGGGCTAGGGTCATACCTGCCTGGGCTACAAGATCGGAGAGATGTTCCATGTCTCTTTTCATGTAGTCCAGGGAGGTACGTCTCAGGTCGCTCACACCAACATGGACAATGACAGAGTCATATTTGTACTACTTGTGGAGTGACCTGAGTGTGTGGGTTATGTAGCGGATCTTGGCACCCGACAGGCAGCTGACAGTAACCTTCTCCTTGTTTAGCCTGGTGAGTAGGACATCAGTGTGCCTGACTATAGAGTCACCTATGACTAGTGTGTTGGGTACGTTGTTTTGCCTTATTGGCTGTGGCTGAGTGGCACACTGAGTCTGCGGGCTGTGTGTCATTTGGGTTGTGTTGGGGGGGTAAAGGTTGCTTGCATTTCTGCTTTGGATGTCTCCGTTGCTTGGGCAGATTATTGAGAGCCTCTGCAAATGTTTTTGTGTTTCTATGTGTGGATTTTGGTGTAGATTTAGTGAGACTATGTGATGAGTGTGGTGTAAGTGTTTACCTTCTCCTCTCGATTGTCAAGTTCAGTCTTGATTGGAGAGAGCTCTACCTCCAGTTTGGCTAGATAAGTGCATCTGTCACAGGTTGTAGTGTTGGGTTGTAGGAGGAGAGGGTTGTCTGTGTACATGAGGCAATTTCTACATTGCCCCAAGATGCCCAGATTCATCAGATAGACAGGAGAGAACACTGGGAGCTGACCCTTGGACATGCCTGAATAAAAAACTATTTTCCTCTAGATAAGTGAGGAAAGTGAGTACAAGAGCTGTTTTTCTGTAAGCAAGTGAGGAAAGTAAGTACCAAAACTGTTTTCCTCTAGGTAATGAGGAAGGTTGAGTTGTGTAGTAATTAGTAGGTTATTTAGTGCTTACAAGTTCTGAACAAGTGCTGATCATGAATAAGCAAATTCAAGTGCTAAAACTAAAAATATGTATCTAGTTACAGGAAAGGGGGGAAACAAGTGCAAATGCGGGCTTTTAAATCAGAAAGTTGAGGGGGATGCAAAAACTGCCCAAATGGCCATTAACTACAATTTCTGGGCCAGAACCACTCCTTATGTGGTAGATAGGTTACCTAGTGCTTACCACTCCCACTGATAAGCTAGAAGGCTTCCCTCCAACACAGAAAGCTTGTGGGAGGGGGGGGGGGCTCAGAAGCTTACATACAGTCCTGGAATCAGCAAATCTGAATCTGGACTACACTAGTTACAGGAAAGGTATATATGTATATATGTATATGTATATGTATATGTATATATATATATATATATATATATATATATATATATATATATATATATATATACACACACACACACACACACACACACACACAAAAGTAGCTAAAACAGCAGTAAAAACAATTCAAATGCAGTGCAAGCTAGCACACTTGGGTATGTAGCAATGTCAGACCAAACAGTTTAAAAAATGCAATTAAATTAAAAATGACTAAAAACAAGTGCAGAAGGAGTCTATTAGGTAGAATGAGGTAAACAGATGGGACTGGGGGGGGGGGTGTCCCAGATCAAATCTACAGTAGGGGCGGGCAACTGCAAAAGCCTCCAAATTTAAACAACACAGGAATTGGGAGAGTGGGTATGGGAAAACCAACACCTTCAGCAGAGATCTGAAAAACTATACAGTGAAGCAAAAATAACAGTGCACAACTCTGAAGTCAGCCAGCAATGATATAAAATTAGTCAAACAACAATTACCAGTACACAGCTCTGAACTCTGAAGTGCCAGAAAAATATACTCAGCTCTGTATACCTCCAGATAGTTTGAAGAGCACTCTGTCAGGACACAGTGTCTGTGTATAATACAAAAGGTTTGGAGAAAAATAGGGGATCCCAAGAAGGAACACAGGACAAGATGGTTTTCAAGTGCTGAAAAGCATACGTCACCAAAAGGATCCACATAATCATTGTGGATATCTTTCCCTTTGTAAAGTTAGTGAGGGAACAGGAAATAGCAGGAACATGCAATACAAATTTCCTACAGTATCTGAGAGAGGAAATAAAAATTTGTGGACAGAATTTCCTGCATTTGACGATTTATTCTATTCTCCTGGATCTGAACCACCAGTTGTTGCTAAAGTTTGATGTTTCACTTTGGTGTTGCTTACTGTTGTTTGCTTTTCCTATAGTATCTGGCCAGGACTAGGAAGGGCTCCAACTTCTTGTTAGTGTAGGGCACTTACCAAATTCTTACTGCCTTAACCTCATCATTTCATTTATCTATTTATTTTATTGCTTTTATTGACGGGGTAGTCCAACCGGGCTGTGGTAACCCCTTTTCAGTGGAGGCTGGGGAAGAAAAGCTCTAGTCACAAAATAGGTAGTTTTATGCAATACAGAAAAATGTAAAGTTTCAAGTTACAGTATTGACATACAACAACTGAAAGACAGCTACAGTAGAGTAAATATACAAAGCAGTAAAACATATAATCATTATATATTAATACATAAACTGGCATACACAGCGAGGTTTAACAAGTCAGTTTACAATTTTACATATCTGTCAATCCACCCTTCCACAATCCCTCTCTTCCCATTTTTTTTCACATGGGGTAGGGGTGTCACTTCAAACAGTAACAATCATCTAAAGGCAATGTTTAGACCGCCAGGTAGCTAGACCTGCTGCAGCTATTCTTTTATACCACACATTCGCATACACACTCACACCTACGGCCAATTCAGAATGTCCAAACCATCAACTGCATGTTTTTGGAATGTGGCAGAAACCGGAGGGTCTGCACAAAGTCCATCCCAGCACAGAATCGAACCAAACCAAAGAACCTCTTGCTGTGAGGCAACAACGCTACCTGCTGCGCCACTTTGGTTGAGATAAACTGTAGAAGAAGGTGGAGATTTCCTTTAAGTTACTCCTTAATAGTGAAACAAATTCTGTTTTGTACAAACAACCTGGTCCATGCAAGCTGTTTTAATTCTTAATGTAATTTAAACCTAGAACAATATGTTTGTAAAAGAAATAAATATGTGTAGAGACAAATGATTTTCACCCACAGATAATGCATAGCTGATCAAAATAAAATATTATACATCTACCTGATTGTTCTGACAGCATAATGGGGGCTAATATGGGGTAAGCTTATTAAAAACAACAACAGAATATATACACAATTGTAAATCTTCCTTGCAAATGAGTGAAAACTAATACAATATTCCAGCAGAAACTTTGCAGTACTTTGCATCAAACTGCTGTCTTGCAGCTAATTTTGTTAGATACAATTGCTAACCCTTCAGTAATTGTGAAGATGTTTGAGGAAACTTCAAATGTGTGCACGCATTTCCACAAGGAACTCATTGGTGAGATCTGATCATAAACTAATCTCACTGGAAATCCACATCCCGCCCCCACCCCAAACAAAAAAGACCATAGTGAAGAACTTCTCTAAAGCAAACTTCACACTACTCAAGACTGGTGTGGTATCCTTCAAGGCCCCTGAGTCAGAGGAAACCACAACCCAAGCTGCGGAAGCCCTTACAAATGCCTTCTATGAACACCTCCAGGACTGCATGGATCAGGCAATCCCAAATAAAACCAAGACTCTTTCCACAAAGGGCAAACGTCCAGTCTGGTGGACCCCAGCCATTAACAAACTTTACAATAAGAGGAGAAAGCTATTACATGATAGAACAAAATCCATAAAAGGGAAGTCACCCCTGATCATTATTAGTAAAAAATACGAGCACTCATAAAATCAACTAAGGCCAATTTTGAGAGAAAAATTGCCATGGATTCAAAGGACAATCATAAGGCCTTTTTCAGCTATGTTAGGAACCTGGGTGGAAACTCACAGATATGCTCAGAATTAGTCCAAAATGATACAAAATCACTGAACCCACAGACATTGCCAACATACTGGCAGACAGGTTCAGTGCAAACTTCACCCCTCTCCCCTAAAGGAGAGATAACTATCCCAGCCGAGTGTAGCCTCCCGGACATCTCAAATGCGCAGGTGAAAGCTGCTCTCTCTAAAGCTAAAACACAGCATCAATGGGACCGGATGGTGTCCCCGGCTGTGTGCTACCGAGCTAAATGAGGAATTAAACCCGCACATAAGGCAGCTGTTTAATCTCAGCCTTACCACAGGATACGTGCCCAAGGGTGGCGTGACGGCAACTGTGGTCCCACTCCACAAAGGTGGCCTCACGGACCCTGGTAATTACGCCCCATAAGCTTAACAAGTCTAGTCTGCAAAGCTATGGAGAGGATCATAATGGAGCTCATAAACAAAGATATAGGGGACTTGCAGACATTGGACCCGACCCAGTTTGGCTTTGTCAAGGGAAGATCATGCCTTTTGAACTTGGTCGACTTCTTGAAATAGTCACCAAGGCCATTGATGAGGGAAAGGCAGTCCATACAGCCTACCTTGACCTTGCAAAGGCTTTGACACAATACCCCACTCGGGTATTGTAGAAAAACTTACCAGCTTAAATGTAAACCCATATGTCACAAGATGGGTTGCAAACTGGCTTAAGGACAGAACCCACAGGGTTAGAGTTGCTGGCGCTGTGTCAGACTCCAAGCCGGTCACAAGTGGTGTCCCACAGGGCTCGGTCCTTGGCCCCTATTGTTTGGCATCTACTTCTCAGAAGTACAGGCCAACATGGGAGGACTTTGGCTGACAAAGTTTGTAGATGACTGCAAACTGGGCCATAGTGGAAAGTGCATCGACACTGATATCCTTCAGAAGGGACTCACGGAAACAGATAGCTGGTGCCAGAGCCATGGCCTGAAGTTAAACGCCAAAAATGTATAGTCATACCCTTCGGGAAAAACAAGGTAACCCCAAGCTACCATATAGGTGGCAATCCACTAAGCACAGAAGAGGTTATCAGGGACCTGGGGACCCAGGTTGACAGTGGCCTTTCTTTTGACACTCACATTGCTAAAGTGGTTAGAAAGACCTTCTACATTGCCCACCTGATCATGAAGGGATTCACATCCAGATCTAGTGAGGTCATTGTTCCCCTGTACTCTTCACTTATCAGACCAATGATCGAGTACAATGCCCCATTCGGGATGTATCTCACCCGACATCTGCAGCAATTGGAGAGACCCCAAAAGTTCCTCACCAAAAGGATAAAGGGACTCCAAAATCTGTCATATGCTGCCAGATTGAAGAAACTCCAGCTCTATTCAGTCGCATACCGTCTGCTCAGAGGTGACATGTGCCTGACATACAAGGCCATGTCCAACCCGAATTAATGGACATGCTCCACCTCAAAAATCCAAATCCACCAAAACCACTAGAGCAAGCGACTTAAACCTTAGCACGGATATAAATAGGGCGTGCTGGAGGGATAGATTTATCACTCAGAGACTCCCTATGCTGTGGAATAAAATCCCGGTCCATGTGAGGCAGAGCACCTCGCTGACTCTGTTCAAGAGAAATCTAGACCTGTGGATGGGAGATCGTAGGTTTACCCCGGGAATCATCTCTGGGTCACTGCTGGACAGAGGCACAACAAACTAATGGGCACAGTATTTTTTCATATAAGGGGTGGCGTAAGCCACAATAATTTGGGCTAGGCTTATAAATGCCTTAGGGCAGATAGCCTAGTATAAACCTATGAACCTATGAACCTATGAGCCAATATCAAGTTGGTTTCCCCAAACAAAAAAACAGCAGACACTAGGGCAAGAAACTGGAATTTCTGTTTCACTACACAACCCCCACAGAGTGGGAGGAAAACAAAGATAAATAAAGGAATGTTAACATAATGGTCCATGACTCAGAAGTACAGCCTAGACACCAGAGTGAAATGTGTGAAATACATAGTCACCACGACATGCTGCTAGCAAAGGTCACAAACTTGGAATCAAGCCTACTTAGAAAGGAACCTCTGTTTGATAGTTGTATTGAGTAAATATGGACTGCTTACAGAACTGGCAGTCTGAATTTGCATCTCAAAGAAGACAGAGAGACCAAGGGTAGGTAACACAGCAGATGGAAATGATAAAGTCAGAGATTATAGTCAGAAGATTAAGAAACTTCAACTGTAATACCTGCAGTCAAGGAAAGGGACAGAATTTCAACCAACCAACTAGAAAGTTCGGTACCCCTACTAAGCAGCTACTCAGAAAATGTACAGCTAGGAAGAGAACCAACTGCCAGAAAGACTGATTCTAATGATTACCCCCCCCCCCCGGAGTACTGGTAGTAAAAACACAGAACTGCAATGAATGACCTATTTGGGAATAAGTTCAGCTCAAAAGCAAAAAAAAAGCATGATATTGTCAAACATATTAGAAAGTTTATTAAAGCAAAAAAGAGACTGCCCTGCAGCTTTATCTATAACCAGTTAACCAGTAAAGAGAAACAAAGTTTCATAATCTAGTACTTGGCAGATAATAAAAAATTTCTCTTGCCCAGTCTTGTTCAAGAATGTACAAATAAGCCACAGATGATCTATATTTTTTTTTAAAGGGAACTGCAAAGGTATTGCTGCTGAACACAGGCTAGACAGACAAGATAACTAAACAAATGTGGGATGCACCACAATTCACAAGAATCCTATAACCAGCTGAAGATGTGTATTTTGCAGCTGATTATGTTAAAGTTACACAGTGCAATGGTTTCCATGATATGTGCTTCCAGAGTTTATCTTTCCATATTAAGACACATCTATCCCTAAAATTTAAAAAGAAACCCTGAAACATAAACAAAGCAGTATATATCTGGGAATCCACTAAGGGAGCTGTAGTCCTGCCAACAAAAAGGGGAAAAAATACCTGCTGCCCAAGCTCAAGTACTAGAAGTCAAGGCTTCGGATATCACCGGCATAGTAGTAACTGAACTGCCTCATTCAAAAGGTGGCAAAACAGGTTAAATTGAACAGCCAACATAGGTTAATACACCTGTACAGACACAAGCTAGTGCAAACCTCTCCTGCAGCTCAGCAAATGTCTCCTGCTCCACAACCTTCAATGGAGTTAGCTCTGCACCCAGCCCTTTACAGTACTATTTCCTCCCTCAGTCATGTTCTAATCAAGACAGTCATAATGAAGACAGAGTCCTGTTAGAAAACTGACAAAAGATATGCAGGGAGACAGAGACTATTATCAAGGGTATCACGACTATAATAGGTCATTCCAGAAGCAGACCTAATTTTCCCCACATTGAATAAAAACTGTCATAGAATGAGGCCAGACAGATAAGGGAGCAGGTAGTAGAACTCTTTTCCCTATTTAAAAATGTATTGAATCCAAAAATGCTCACTGCCTGTTGGCTTTCCTCTTTTCGAGTTTGGGGCACACAGCAATCGTAACCCCACTGACAACAGTATTTCCAATAACAAGTGACTATTTTTTTCTATCTCCTCTCAGGCAACAAAGATAAATAATTCTGATGTGGTTCCTGATTTAAAAAAAAGTATGCATGAAAAATTAACTGAAAAAAACAAGCTCCAAAGATGACGCCTCAGTGGATGATCCCAAAGCTTCTACTGCCAGTAGTGTTGATGCTGCCTTGTTACAAAGGGGCAAAACAAATTCTACTTCTGCAACTTAACCCCCAAGGAAAATGTAGATAGGTTCTGCTGAGAAATAAAAGTGGAAAGCAGCTTAAAACATGAGGCCTTAACAGACTTAGGAGATGAACTAGCTCTAATGTTAAGGGGGTTCTGTAATAAACTAAGCAAGCGTTAAAGAATTCAGAAAGACTGAAAATTTAAAAGGATTCAAAGAGACATAAAATAAAATAAATAAATACATTTTCATTATTTATCGACATCCTAACGGATGGCCTACAGGTTATAAGGCTACACAGGTAGGGAACAAACAACCTTGGGGAAAGTACAGTCACCAATAAGCAAGGAGATCATTTCTTAATTAGTAATGATCTACTTAAACGATTTAGGCCAATAACTGACTATTTTTATGGGGGTCACGTGGTTGCAAGTAAATGAGCCCTTTCCCTTTGGAAAAGGTATAAAGGTTCATAAGCAAGAAAATCATGCTATTTAGAAAAACGTAATATTGCAACTAAAGTGATTTTGTAAGTTCTGATGTGCCAGATGCATCAGTGCTTGGAAACTCCAAGGCTCTGACCTAATGGAGAAGGTACATGCGCTGTGTGTTTCAAAAGACGATGTAGCAAAATCTGCTATAAATGCTGGAGGTCTGACACTTTTTTTTTACTAAAGACATAAACCCTGCTATTTCAGAAAGTCATCCAAACACTGACACAGCAGTGCCACATGCTGAACACCCTACCTCCTATGCAGAAGATGCAAAAAAAAAAAAAAAAAGTTCACAAGGTCATGAATCATTTATTTGCAGAAAGCGCTCAGGAGTGTATGTGGCAGTTAAGGCAGAAGGTTTGCATTTGCTTTAATCAGTTTTATGCCTAGGTTCTGTGAAACATCTTATGTGAACTGTGTTATAGAAATCTAAACATCTGACATGAGATTAAAAACCAGAAAAATGCATTAAAAATCGCAGTTACCAAACAACTCTTTGACAAATATGTTTAGCACTTCCATCCCCTTACACAAGAACTTCATCAGAACAAAGATAAAAACACCCCACCCACATTTATAAATTTCCAAATCTGTATCAGCCACAGAACATCCAATGAAAAAAGAAGTTATGTCTTACCATAACGTTCCATCTGCGTTGTTCATCTTCTTTCATTCATCACTGATGGGCTCAGTTCCGAGCCCACGGAACTGAGTCAGCCTTTGTACCAAGCTCGTGCCAGCCAAAAAAACTCTCAAGCTAAGTCTCTACCCAGAATGACCTTCTCCTGTTACCTCAGATCGAGTTTGCTAGAGAAAAGGAAGTAAGCCGAGGCCACTTCTGTGCAAATGCCCTAGGGTACCACTTAGACCCAAAGCACCCCCCAGGAGCCTTTGGAGGGAGAAGAAGGGTGGGAAGTGATGAATGAAAGAGGATGGCTTTAGGGCATTCTGGATAGAGATTTAGTTCGAGAGTTTTTTTTTTGCTGGCAAAAGCTTGGTAAAAAAGCCGGCTCGGTTCCAAGGACTCTGAACCGAACCCAGTGATGAAAGAAAAGAAAACTAACATCAGATCTCATCTTTCTCACTTTAAAAATGTAAAGCACCAACTTAACACTAGCTGAGACCACAGGCCACCCCTAGGGTCCTTAGGAATCAGTTTAATAACAATAACAAAGAACAAAATCTATGTAAAGCATTAACCTGGACATATGTATATACTGCATTACTAATCCCCCCCCCCTTAATATCATACAAATGCTCATATAGCACTAAGTTTCCTCTTAGTTTTCCCAAAATAAAACCATGAGTATTGCTGACCTACTGCCACAAGTGTCTCATGAAACAGTAAACATTCATATGAGTGACCCTCTAAACAGTGAGCAGTTTAGTGTGGACGCTCAAAAAAATGAATAATTACTATTTTTTTCAGGGGGTTGGGTTTTGAATTAATATAGTTCAAAAATAGTTATATATCAGATAAATCATCTTTCCAAAGAATGAATGCATCAAGTAATCTAGTATAAAATGTCCATGACTTGCTGCTGTCAATACGATATTTCTCCTCCCACTGTGCCAACACTAAATTTGCAAAAAATGGGGCACATGCAGCTCCCATAGCCACCCCTGCTCTTTGACAATAATACAGTCCTTCAAAAAACAAATTTATGGAAGCAGAATGCAGTTTTAAAAGGACAGAAAGACAGACTAGGAATGATTTTATTACCAATTATTAATATGAGCACTGCGGTGGTGGTGCTGCGGTAGCATCGTCACCTCACAGTTAGACGTTGCCCGTTCGATTCTCAGTCAGAGCGTCTTCTGTGTGGCGACATGCATTGTGCGTTAGGCCCGGCAAGCCAGCAAGTAAAACTCTACTGCCAATCATTAGCGGACCGGAGTTCCGCTGTGGCGACCCCTAACCGGGAAAAGCCGAAAGACACAAACAAACAAAATGTGAGCTCCAGCAGTGTGTCATGAATATGATGGTGCATGTTGCTATTGGGGTTGGGATTATACAATAACTTAAGTAAAGAACTCAAATGAACTTTGCTAAATGAAACTAACTGATTTCACCACCTAATCAACTTATTAGGCTTTAAACTGACAGAGTAAATATTTGATAACAGGTGTGTGCAGTTACAGTCAAGCAGCTAAATCTTTCCAAGAAAGAAAAACATAAAACTAATAAACAATCGGAGAATGCCCTCTGCTTGCATGTTCCAGTTACATTTCTCTGTGCAAGTTAACATAATATATTATACTTGCTCCAAACACAGAAGTTCCCATTTTTCTCAGGCATGCTACCCTGTTTGCCTCTGTTGATGCCAGAATGTAGAATGGCTGGCATTTAATTTCTTCTTTCTAAATAAATTTGTTTTAATGCAACTCATTTTATTTTCAGAATCCTTGTAGGTAATTTATTTTACCCTTTAATATTATGAAAGACTTGTAATGGTTTTCAAAAGTTCTACCACCCCAACCTAGACTATTACTAATATCACTACGCATGCCACGTCTGCTAATTAAATAATCAAAAAAAAACAAAAAACTGATGACGTGCCAATACCCCAAAGAGTGTTATGGTAACAATATAGGCGTCTACATATCAACCTTTCACAGGTTGCCCCTTTCTATTAAGGAACATAAGTACCACACCAATGGGTAAATGTGCGATTTCCCATCCATTGGTCTCCTCTAGCATACTTCACTCTCTTAGGATGCACCTACTTCCCAATTTTTATCTGATGGTGCCAAATTCAAGCTAATCATACAGGTATTTAAAAAAAATTATCTTGCTACAATAACACTGTGAAAATCCTAGGTGTACATTTACATCTTAAAATGATGACCAAATATACCCCTCTCCTAAATTCAGATTACATCAAGAAATTGGTTCTTCCCTAGATTGCATTAATTATTTAATTTATTAATAGTCCGTTATGTTTCATTATTCTGGAATAGCCAACTGGGACTAACAAAAGTAGCAGTCCAGAGAGTAAAACTCCAAACTCAAAAAAGTACAGTTGTGCAAGCTGCACTGACCCATGACAGTATATTCACTCTGACTGCTGACTGGTTAGCCCCAGCAAGGGAAATCAGCAGTCAGAGCGAAGCTTTCTTCACAACTTTATTGCCCATACAATGAAAGAAGAGTCTATTAAATCTTGAAATAAACAAACAATAACAAAAAAACATATAAAGAACAAATACAACCCTACTTTATATCGACTACACTGCTGAAGGTGGTCCTACCAAAACAAAGTTTCCAAAAGAAAAAATGTAGGCAAACCACCACAGCTTAGAATAAAAGGATTGGTTTATTCAGCAGGTACAGGTTAGTGCTTCCCCGGGGCTACCGCTTCTTCAGACCATAAAACAAATAAAAAATCAATCAGTATTTAATAAAATAAGCCAATAAAACACAGCAAATCCTGGGAGTAAGACAGATATGGATACAGGAGCCCTTGGAGAATGGTCATAGCAAAGTTTGACATGGACCTATAACAGTAATCCAGTTTATAAAAAGTATATACAGAGGACCATTAACCATCTCTAGGATGCTTCGGGGGGGGGGGTCCATCTCTTTCCAGCATACCAAAGATGACAAAGCTCTAGTGGAATGTGTCTTGATATTGTTGATATCGACTGGAATGGATTTGCCACAGTGGGAATACCAGAAAACAACAACCAAGGACAAGCATCTGGAAATTGTCTGTTTTGACTTAGGATGGCTTCTTTTTTGACCCTTGATAAGAAATAAATTGTTGATCAGCTTTTCTAAGGGTCTAGTTCTATCAAAATAGTACCCGAGCTGCCTATACACATCCAGAGTAAGCAGAATGTGTTCTCCCTGTTTTTAAGGTTCTGGTAGAGAAACAGAAGATTGATGACTTGATTCAAAGTAAACTCTGAAACCACTTTGTGGATGAATGAGGGGTTTTCCTCTTAAAAATGCTCTATTATTCTGGAAATCAGACAGGGTTCGCCAACTATCACAGCTTGCAACTAAGATACTCTTCTTGCAGATATCAGAGCAAATATAGATAACATACATTTAGCACCACTGGTAAAAAAAAATCCCTTATCAGCCCTGGTTATTGGTTAGGCATCAACTAAAAAACTGCTTCCACTCATCAACATATGCTTTTCAAGTAACAGGCTTTATTGCCTCCTTTAGTACCTGCTGCATAATCTTGTGAAATAAGTTCATAAAAGATATTACAATATAAACATCCAGGCAGTTTATTCATGTTAGGGTGTATCAAACTTGCCCTATCTTGTGCCAGTTTGTGAAAAACTTTGTGGTAACTGCCATGGGCCAATTCCACAAGAAGAAATAATCAATGTTGCATGGGCCAGAAGGGGCCACCACAGTTATTTTAGAGGTACCCATTTTGAATCTTTAGCATTACCCAGGATGTCACTAGAATGTATGGAAATGCATAAAGGAACATTCCCTTCCAAGGGAATGAAAATGCATCTAGCTTAAACGCTTGTTTGCAATAAGTCCTGGAACAAAATTTTAGTTGTCTGTTCTAAAAGGAGGAAAACTGATGTACCTGACGTGTTCCCCTGAATATATCAATGCATGGAAGACCCACCCCCAATTCAATTTGCATTCATGAGGGTCTGTCCTGGTCCTGCCCAGCTCATCTGCCATTATGTTTTGCTATAATGGAACGCAATATGCTTGGTGGGTTAAGAAATGATGAAGAGCGAACTCCTGATTCACCGATGTCAGCCTAAATAGTTGGCACAACCTTGTACCACCATGCCTGTTGATAGACCACAACTGTGGTATTATCTATAATCACTTAAAAAAGAGGTCCAAATATGATGGACAGACTTGAAAGCATGGCTCACAGCCAACATCTCTTTTCAGCTGCTGTTACTTTGTCTGTCTGAAGGATTCCACATACCTTGCACCTCTAGCAATGTGGAAACTGCCCCTCAAGCAAAATCTGATAAATCTGTGGGACAGACTGATCTGAGGACAAAAGGGGAGACCCAAGTTTTGTAGAGTATGCTGTCTCCACTGATGCAGTTCCCTTTTTATAAATTCCAAAACTGGAAACTGATACTTCAGAGAGTGCAAATGAGGGACCCACGAGACTGATTACAGAAGTTCAGGGAAAATTCCAGATTAAAAAAAAAACACCTTGGTTTGTGTTAAAAAGGCCTTTTGAAGAGATGAATATACAAGGCAACCCAGAAACCCAAACCTGTGAAACACAGTCAAGGAGAGTGTTACAACATTTATATGGAAGCCCAGATTGGTCAAGAGTGACATAACCCATATCACTGACATACAGACAAAGATTCTGCAAAGACAGCAAATTATCTAAATACAGAACCATGTAAATGCCATTTTTTCTATAATGACCTACATCTGGGGCTAGACATTTTATGAATAGACTTGGAGCTGTAGATAAACAAAGGAGTAATGCAGAGAACTAATAACTAGAGAAAGACACAGCGCACCTTAAAAATGTTCTGAAGCCCATGGCCAATATAGTAAAGTAAAGAATACCAGTGGGGGGTAGTTCACCTCATCACTGACATTCTGTCTTGCCTTATATAAGTGGTACATTTTGAGTTATTTCTGCTTAATATCAGAGCTTTGGCCGGCTAACATCTACCTGAAATCAAATGGACATATACGTGAATTTAAGTAAACTTATCTCTCTTTTGCATATAGTACTGTATTTAATTTATTTGTGTTTTTCACTGAATATTAAACTCAACTGAAGTTGTGGCTGTCTCTCTACAGTTAGTTCCCCACCAACCTTCCTTGTTCTTGTTTTGGTGTTAATGTTGGTGGCTTTGAAATTTCCCGCCCCTCTTGTAGATTTGTATTTGGATACTCCTTCTGGGCCCATCTCATTTGCTCACTCAACTGAGTGCAGTGAGATCATATTCTGATTTCAGACACTCCTACTGTGTACAAAGAGAGCATTTGGGAAGTAAAACCCCTGTAGCCTCTTAATCCTGCTCTGTTCCCCCTCTCAAAAAAATATATATCTCAATAAAATATATATATATTTTTTTATTCAGTTGCTCTTCTGCATGCTGTTATCTGTTCAGTCACTCTTACTCTGCACTTATTACAGCTTGTTAGTAGTCTTCGAATTTACTGCCTTCTGCACTTGTTTTTTTAGTCATTTGTTAATTTAATTGCATTTATTTGAACTGTATTTGCCGTAGTGTTGCTACACACTCGGGTGTGCTGGCCTGCACTACAATTTGAACCATTTCACACTGAGTTGATTGAAGGAAAGACACTGAGGAAACTCAGTGCTATAATATACAACATTAAAGTATCCTGTTTTTTGTTTATTTTGTTCTTTATTTCTTTGTTATTTATAGCACTTTGTGTACTGTGTATTTTTCTAGCTAGTTTCACTGTGTGTGAGGTATTAACTGGAAATTGTCCACTTTTATTAAGCATCTGTTGGGTTGTTTGTTTCTGATAACTTGTTGCAGTTAAACTATTTTTTCTAGAGGTTCCTTTAGCTGTTTAAAACTTTCATTTAAAGGCTCACTGCTGCTTTTCAGCTGTGAGAAACATTTCTGCAGTTTGTTTCCCACTCTCCCTCCCTGTTGGTATAGTGTTTTTATAGTTGGTGGCTTTGCAGTTGCCCGCCCCTAGTGTAAATTTGATCTGGGACCCTCCTCCCAGTCTAGTGTCATTACCTCTTTCTACCCAGTACAGGGAGAACATTTGAGAAGGCCATTCAGCTTAGTTTCTGCTACTCCTTTCTCTCTTTCCACTTAAAAAAAAAATGTATCTGCTTTTACTGTATTTGTGTTTCTTCCTACTTTATTTTGCTTTTGTGTCATCTTAAAAGTACTCAACTGTATTTATTACTGCTTGGTGTAACTCATTCTAAGCCTTTTAGCTTAAGCACTTGGGTGTCAGACCAGTTGTTTTACATTAAGAATGTTTGTGGTCTGCACTGTAGTGGCAGAACAGGTAGCTTACATCCTTCTAAGTTGGGAACTGCTGATTGAGGGCTCAGTGTCTGTTATTCTAAAAGTGTATTAATTCTGGTTTAAGCACTTGGGCTTCAGGCCAGTTATTTTACATTAAAAGGGTTCGTGGTCTGCACTCTTGTGGGAGGAGAGGCTGGACTCTGCCCTTCTGAGCTGGGAATTTCTGGTTAAAGGCTTATAATGCCTGCATATCTGAACTGCTTCTTACTGAAATTGGTACACCTTGTTTGCTGTAGCATAGACTAGATCCAGGCCTGCTGAATCTAGCTTTGTTTGTATAACTTGAGCACTAATCCAGGCATTCTTTAAAGTATTCAATTGTATTTATTACTGCTTGGTAGTAACTTGATTAAAGTGTAGCTATCATTCTAAGTCTTTTGGATTAAGCACTTGAGCTTCAGACCAGTTTTACATTAGGAAGGTTTGTGGCCTGCACTGTGGTGGCAGGACAGGTAGCTTACATCCTTCTAAGTTGGGAACTGCTGATTGAGGGCTCAGTGTCTGTTATTCTAAAAGTGCATTAGTTCTGGTTTAAGCAATTGGGCTTCAGGCCAGTTATTTTACATTAAGAAGGTTCGTGGTCTGCACTCTTGTGGGAGGAGAGTCTGGACTCTGCCCTTCTGAGCTGGGAATTTCTGGTTAAAGGTTTATAGTGCCTGCATATTTTAACTGTTTCTTACTGAAATTGGTACACATCGTTTGCTGTAGCATAGACTAGATCCAGGCCTGCTGAAACTACCTTTGTTTGTATGCTTGCTGTTTGTTTGCTTATTTCCCTGAAACGCTAATTCCACCTAAAACGCGGCTTTTCAGCGCTTCTGTGGATCCCTAGTGATATCTGCATTGCTTACTGTACTTATTTCCTTGTTTCACTTGAAAGAAAGTTACTGTTTATCATTTTTGCATTTAAGTTACCTGTAACACATTGCATTTAAGTTACCTGGCACTTGCTCACTAAGTCAGCACTAAAAAATTAAAAGCACTACACCCTCACAAACTCCCCTCGAGTACCTTGTTCCCCATTGGCCCTTTTTTGAATTATAAAGAATTCCCAATACTATCCTAGCATGTCCAAAGGTCAGTTGTCAATCTCCTCTCTGGTCCAGCTGGTGAATCTGGGAATCTTGAGGCAATGTTACAACTGCCTCATGTACAGAGACAACCCTCTCCACATGTGAGAGATGCAACCATATAGCCAAACTGGAGGCTAAGCTCTCTCAACTCAGTACTGGCGTAACCAGTCAGGAGGAGAAGGAAACCACACTCACTACAATTCCGGTCTCACATAGACCTACCTCGATAGCAAGCCAAACACATAAACACACAAAAACATACTCGGAGGCTCTAAATAAAAATCTGCCTAAGCAGCAGAGACCTCCAAAGCAGACACCCAAGCAACCGCTACCCCAAAACAAAACACGTGCAACACATAGCTCACAAAGCCAGTGTGCCGAACAGTCACAGCCCTTAAGGCTAAACAACACACCTGATACACTTGTAATAGGTGACTATCGTCAGGCACACTGACGTCCCGCTCACCAGGCTGAACAAGGAGAAGGTCACGGTGAGCTGCCTGTCGGGCGCTAGGATCCGCCACATAACACAAGCACTCAGGTCACTCGAAGGCAAGTAAAATATGACTCAGTCATTGTCCATGCTGGTGTGAATGACCCGAGACGTACCTCCCTGGACTACATGAAAAGAGACAGAGGAGCTCTCTGAGCATGTAGCCCAGGCCGGTATGACCCTGACCTTGAGTAGCATCTTACCCTCAAAAAGAATGATGCCACAATATGAAGACAAGATGATCAATTTCAACAATTGGCTTAAGTATTGGTGTCATTCAAAGGGGATCCAATGCCTATCAGCCTGGGATGACATGCTCAACAAGCCACGATGCTTCGCTAGGGACGGCTTGCATCTGTCACCCCTGGGCTTTCGGATATTGGCAAAGGCTCTTGCTACCGCCATAGTGCCTTTTTTAGGCAAGGCTCAAAAGACAAACCCACCTCCATAGGTATCACAAGGGATAAGAAACTAAGAGTAATGCTACTCAACGCCAGAAGTCTAAACCTCAAGATGCACCCACTCGAAACTCTCCTTAGCATGGAGAACATCGATATCTGTGTAGTAACAGAAACCTGGTTCAAGGCTCCCGAGAGCACCCCAGCACTACCAGGTTATACCTCATACCATGCTTTTCGGCCCCAAAACTTGGACCGAACCAGAAAAGGAGGGGGGTATCAATATTCGTCAAAGATACCCACACCTCCAGGTTGGTGGCACAGCATGAAGCATCAGAGACTATCCATGTGCAACTAACAGTGGGTAAAACTGCCTTCCAGTTTATAGCCTGCTACAAACCACCCTCCCAAACCCAGGAACCCCACTCGGCCTTCCTGAGAACACTGGAAAATATGAAGGTCTCTCCAAACACCATTATATTGGGCGACTTCAACTACCCAAACATAAACTGGGAGCATTACTCTAGCTCCAACACCCTAGCCCAAAGGTTCTTAGAATTTATAAACTCAAATGCTATGGAACAACTTG
This sequence comes from Protopterus annectens, assembly GCF_019279795.1. Lineage (NCBI taxonomy): Eukaryota > Metazoa > Chordata > Ceratodontiformes > Protopteridae > Protopterus > Protopterus annectens. The sequence goes on along the minus strand of NC_056729.1, from coordinate 501,716,986 downwards.
TTACCACTCCCAAAAGAGGGGAAAACAAATTGGACCTGATCATCACCAACATGGGGACTCTATGCTCCAGACCAGAAGTGTATCCCTCACTGGTAAGATCAGACCATAAACTAATCTCACTGGATATTCACATCCAGACCCCACCCCCTGCCCAGAAAACCAGTGTCAAAAACTTCTCTAAAGCAAATTTCACACTCCTCAAAACCGAGGTGGAATCCTTCAAAGCCCGCGGGCCTGTGGAAAATAAGGCCCAGACCGCAGAATCCTTTATAAAAACACATTCTATGAACACCTTCAGGAATGCATGGATCATGCAATTCCAAATAAAACCAGGCCCAATCCTCCAAAGGCAGACGTCCTGTCTGGTGGACTCCAGCCATAAACAAACTATACAACAGAAGGAGGAAGCTACTACATGATAGAGCAAAATCCCAAAAAGGGAAGGCATCTCTGATCAGTATTAGCAAAAAACTACGGGCACTCATAAAATCGTCTTAAGTCCAGCTTTGAGAGAAAAACTGCACAGGACACTTAACGATAATCACAAGGCTTTCTTTAGTTATGTTAGGAACCTGGGTGGGAATTCCCAGATATGCTCAGAATTAGTCCAAAATGACAAAAAATACACCGAACCCACAGACATTGCCAACATCCTAGCTGACAGGTTCAGTGCAAATTCCCCCCCCTCCCCACCAAAAGGGCAAATATCTATCCTAGCAGAGTGCTGCCCCCCTGACATCTCAGATGCTCAGGCAAGAGCCGCCCTCTCCAAAGCAAAAAACACAGCATCAATGGGACCAGACGGTGTCCCGGGCTGCGTCCTACATGAACTCCAAGAAGAGCTAAAACCAAACATAAAACTACTGTTCAATCTCAGCCTTACTACAGGCTATGTACCCAAAGAGTGGCGTACAGCAACAGTGGTCCCTCTCCACAAAGGTGGTGCCTCAATGGATCCTGGAAACTATCGCCCCATAAGCCTGACTAGCTTGGTCTGCAAAGCTATGGAAAGGATCATCATGGACCTCATAAATAAAGATATTGGGGACCTACAGACACTGGATCCTACCCAGTTCGGCTTTGTTAAGGACAGATCCTGCCTCTTAAACCTGGTCGATTTCTTTGAAACAGTCACCAAGGCCACTGACGAGGGAAGGTGGTCCACACAGCCTACCTGGATCTCACAAAAGCCTTCGATACAATACCCCACTCGAGCATTATAGATAAGCACACCAGCTTAAATATAAACCTCTATGTCACTACATGGGTTGCAAACTGGCTCAAGGACAGACTCCACATGGTTAGAATTGCTGGAGCCATGTCAGACTCCAAACCAGTTACAAGTGGCGTCCCACAAAGCTCCGTCCTGGGACTCTCTTGTTCGGTATATATTTCTCGGAGGTACAGGCCAACACGGAAGGACTGTGGCTGACCAAGTTCACAGATGACTGCAAACTGGGCGCCATAATCGACTCTCCAGCTGACACAAGCATCCTCCAAAAGGGCCTCATAGAAACAGACAACTGGTGCCAGAGCCATGGCCTCAAGCTAAAGCCAAAAGTGTATAGTCATCCCCTTTGGCAAAAACAAAGTGCCCACAAATTACCACATAGGTGGTAATCCATTAAGTACAGAAGACGTAATTAGGGACCTGGGGACCCAAGTTGATAGCAATCTCTCATTTGACAACCACGTGGCCAAAGTGGTTAGAAAGACATTTTATATAGCCCACCTAATCATGAAGGGATTCACATCTAGATCAGGGGAGGTCATCGTGCCTCTTTACTCATCCCTCATCAGGCCCATAATTGAGTACAATGCCCTTTTGGGATGTACTTTACCAGACACCTGCAGCAACTGGAAAGACCCCACAAGTACCTCACCAAGAGGATCAAAGGGCTCAAACAGCTGCCATATGCTGCCCGGTTAAAAAAAAGTCCAGCTCTACTCAGCGGCATACCGCCTGTTCAGAGGCGATCTGTGCCTGACGGATAAAGCCATGTCCAACCCGGAATTAATGGACATGCTGCACCTCAGAAAATCCAAATCCCGTCAAGCTACACGCTCGAGAGACTTGAACCTCAGCACCGAAATAAATAGGACATGCTGGAGGGACATTGGGTTATAACCCAGAGGCTCCCTTCACTCTGGAATAAAATCCCAGTCCAGGTTAGGCAGAGTCCCTCATTGACTCTTCAAGAGGAATCTGATGAGTGGATGGGAGATCGTAGGTTTACCCTGGGTATCACTTCTGTGTCACTGTTAGACAGAGGCACAGTATACCAACCTCGAAAAAGGGCATATCAAAATTAATTTAAAATGGGTGGCGAAAGCCAAACACACTCTGGCTAGGCTTATAAATGCCCTAGGGCAGATAGCCTAGTATGAACCTATGAATTGTATTTACTGCTGTTTTAGCTGCTTTTCTATAACAAAAAAACATTCTAAGCTTGTTGTCTGCCTTTCCAGTAACTAGTAAAGTCCAGATACAGACTTACTGTATCCAGAACTGTTGGTAAGCTTCTGAGCCCCCCCAAAACCTTTCAGTGTTGGAGGGAAGCCTTCTAGCTCATCCGTGGGAGTGGTAAGCACTAGGTAGCCTATCTACCATGGGAAGAGTGGATTTTGGCCCTGAAATTGTAGTTAACTGGCCGTTTGGGCAGTTTTTCCATCTCTTTCTGGTTAAAAGCCTGTTTTGCATTTGGTCCCCCCTTTCCTATAACTAGTGTAGTCCAGGTACAGATTTGCTATATCCAGGACTGTTGGTAAGCTTCTGAGCCCACCAAGCCCTTCTATGTTGGAGAGAAGCCTTCTAGCTCATCAGTGGGAGTGGTAAGCACTAGGTAACCTATCTACCACAGGAGGAGTGGTTTTTGGCCCAGAAATTATAGTTTATTGGCCGTTTGGGAAGCTTTTCCATCTCTTTCAACCTTCTGATTTAAAAGCCTGTGTTTGCGCTCGTTTCCTGCCTTTCCTGTTATTAGTCTAGTCCAGGTACAGATTTGCAGTATCCAGGACTCTTTGTAAGCTTCTGAGACCCCCAAGCCTTTCCATGTTGGGGGAAAGCCTTCTAGCTTATCAGGGGGTGGCAAGCATCAGGTAGCCTATCTAACACAAGAGGAGTGGACCCTGGCCAGAAATTGTAGCTATTGGCTGTTTGAGCAGTTTTTTTTCCATCTCTTTCAACTTTCTGGTTTGAAACCCGCATTTGTACCCATTTCCCGCCTTTCCTATAACTAGCCTAGTCCAGTTACAGAGTTGCTGTATCCAGGACTGTTAGTAAGCTTCTGAGCCCCCCCAAACCTTTCTGTGTTGGAGGGAAGCCTTCTAGTTTATCAGTGGGAGTGGTAAGAACAAAGTAGCCTATCCTCCACGGGAAGAGTGGTTTTGGCCCAGAAATTGTAGTTTATTTGGTCGTGTGGGCAGTTTTCTCATCGCTTTCAACTCACTGGCTTAAAAGCCTACGTTTGTACTTGTTCCCTGCTTTTCCTATAACTAGTCCAGTCCAGGTACAGATCTGCTGTATCCAGGACTCTTTGTAAGCTTCTGAGCCCCCCCCAAGCCTTTCTGTGTTGGAGGGAAGCCTTCTAGCTTATCAGTGGGAGTGGTAAGCACTAGGTAGCCTGTCTACCATGAGAGGGGAGGTTCTTGGCCCAGAAATTGTAGTTTATTGACCATTTGGGCAGTTTGTCCATCTCTTTCAACTTTTTGGTTTAAAAGATCACATCTGTGCTCGTTTCCCATCTTTCCTGTAACTAACCTACTGGGTAGCACTAGAAAGCCTTAAACTGATACAAGCCTTTTAGCTTAGAAGAGAGACTTTGGAGTGATTAAGTATCAGTTGTCTGTACTTTCTTGCTGTACTTAACTGTTTTCCGCCTAAACACAGATTTTCCAGTGTTTATTGTGATTTTAAAGTTTGTTTTTTTTTTCAGATATTGTACTTATTTGACTGCCTGCACTTTTGAAAAGTTGTTTTTTGTTTAAATAATTTGTTTAACTGTTGTAGGCTACACACTAAAGTGTGATGGCCTTTTCTGATCGTTTGTAGTTGTTTAAAGCAGTTTAAGTGTATTTTTTTTACTGTTTTTGCCTTATCTTTTCAAAAAAAAAATTCCTTGTTTCCCACCTTTCTAAGCTAGTATATTCCAGTTTTCAGGCTAGCGCTGAATTTAGGGCTGTGATACTAGTTTCTGAGTTGCCCATACTTTACTTGGATAGAAGGAAGTTTCTCGGTTCACCTGTGAGAGAGGGGAGTTTTGAGCAACCTATCTGTCCCTGGAAGGGTGGTTCCAGCCCAGAAGTTAGTAGTTTATTGGCCATTTTGAGCTAATTTCTCTTTCATTTACCTACTATAAAAACCACGTTTGCATGGTTTTGCGCTGGTTAGCTATGGTTAAATTATTCCCGGCTCCACTAAGTCTCCTCTTCAGTTTTTCCCTTGAAACTAGTCAAACTCTCAACCCAAGCACTCAAAAAGCATCTTACAGCTCAGCACTTGCTCAGACTGAATAGCAAGCACAAATATACCCTGACACTGATTGCCCAGCAGGGCAAGGCTCTTTATACACCCCTCGCCAACCAAGCGACTAAACAGCTCACCCTATTATTCAGGCATGACCAAAGGGCAACTTCAGGTGCACTCTCCAGTCCAGCTGGTGAATCTGGGTATCCTGAGGCAATGTTACAACTGCCTCATGTACACAGACAACCCTGTCCTCCTACCACAAAACACTAACATATGTGAGATGCAATTATAAAGCCAAACTGGAAGCTAAGCTGTCTCCACCCAAGACTGGAACACACAGTCAAGAGGAGAAGGTTAACACTTGCACCATGCCTCCAGTCTCACACAGACCTACTAAAACAACACTGGCAAAAAATACACATAAATACACAAAATCATACTCTAAGGCTCTAAATAAAAACCTGCAAAAGCAGAGACCTCCAAAAGCAGACACCCAAACAACCTGCACCTCCCGTCACAAACCAGACAACACATAAAACACAAAATCAGTGTGCCGCACAATCACAGCCCTTAAGGCAAAAAAACATACCTAACACACTAGTAAAAGGGGACTCTATAGTCAGGCACACTGACGTCCCACTCACTAGGCTGGACAAGCAGAAGGTTACTGTTAGCTGCCTGTCGGGAGCCAGAATCTGCCACATAACACAAGCACTCAGGTCACTCCAGAACAAGTACAAATATGACTCTGTCATTGTTCATGTTGGTGTGAATGACCTGAGACGCACCTCCCTGGACTACATGAAAAGAGACATGGAAGAGCTCTTGGATCATGTGACCCAGGCAGGTATGACCCTGACCCTGAGTAGCATCCTGCCCTCACCAAGAATGATACCTCAGCATAAAGAAAAATGATAAATTTCAACAATTGGCTAAGCTTCTGGTGTCATTCAAAGGGGATCCAGTGTCTGTCAGCCTAGAACAACATGCTCAACAAGCTGCGTTGCTTCGCAACAAACAGCTTGCACCTGTCACCCCTAGGCTTTCAAATACTGGCCAAGGCTCTTGCTGCCCCCATAGTGCCTTTTTTAGACAAGGCTCAAAAGTCAAACCCACCTCTGTAAACAGCACAATTAACAAAAAACTGAGGGTTATGCTACTCAACACCAGGAGTTTAAATCTCAAAATGCACGCGATCGAAGCACTCAGTATGGAGAATGTCGACATCTGTGCAGTAAATGAAACCTGGTTCAAGGCTCCAGAGAGCACCCTAGCACTACCAGGCTACAACTCATAACACATGTTTCAGCCACAGAACACGGACCAAAACACAAAAGGAGGGGGTGTATCCATACTCATCAAGGGTACCTACACCTCCAGGTTAGTGGCGCAGCATGATACCTCTGATATCATTCATGTGCAACTAACATCGGGCAAATCTGCAATGCAAATTGTGGCCTGCTACAGATCACCCTCCATGACCCAGGACCACCACTCCCCTTTCTGGAGACATTGAAAAACATGAAGGTCCTACCAAACTCCATGATATTGGGCAATTTCAATTACCCTACCATTCACTGGGAAAACTAATAGAGTACAAACTCCCAGGCCCAGCGCTTCCTGGAATTCATCAACTCAAACGCCCTGGATCAGTTGGTAAACTCCCCTACCAAAGGTGAAAACATATTGGCACTGGTCATCACCAACATGGGTGACAGGTGTTCCACACCAGAGGTAAACCAGTCACTGGTTAGATCAGACCATAAACTAATCATTCTGGGTGTCCACACCCCACCACCATACCCAACTAATGAAACCACAGTAAAAAAACTTTTCTAAAGCAAGCTTCACCTTACTTAAGACAGAGGTGGTAAGTTTCACAGCCCCCACGCTAAAGGATAACACTGCCCAAGATTCAGAAACCTTTACAAATGCACTATATGAGCACCTACATGGATGCATGGATCGTGCCATCCCTAGCAAAACCAAGACTCACTCCTCTAAGAGAAGGAAACCAATTTGGCGAAGCCCTGCAATAAACAGGCTATACAACAGAAGAGGAAACTAGTTCAGAAAAAAAGCAGATCCCAAGAAGGAAAGACATCCCTGATCAGTATCAGTAAGAAACTAAGGTCCCTCATGAAATCATCCAAGGCTAACTTCGAAAGAAAAATAGCCAAGTATTCAAAAGATAACATAGCTTAAGAAGGCTTTGTGATTAAGAATCTAAGTGGCAACTTGCAGACATGCACTGAACTGGTGCAAAACAGCACAAAAAATAATGAACCTACTGATATTGCCAACATCCTGGCAGATAGATTCAGTGCAAACTTCACCCCCTTTCACCTCCAAAAGGGCCCACAACAATACCGGAAAAGTGCAGTGTCCCAAAAATCACAGATGCACAGGTGAAAACAGCCCTTTCAAAAGCCAAAAACACAGTGTCAATAGGACCAGATGGGGTCCCAGGCTGCGTCTTGCACAAACTACAAAACAAACTAACCCCCCACCTAAACACGCTGTTCAACCTCAGCCTTTCCACAGGCTACGTACCCATAGAATGGCTCACAGCTACGGTTATTCCTCTCCACAAAGGAAGGGCCACTGATCCTGGTAACTATCGCTCCAAAAGCCTGACTAGCCTGGTCTGCAACGCTATGGGGCGCATCATCATGGAACTCATTAACAAAGACAATGGGAACCTCCAAACACTTGACCTAACCCAGCTCGGCTTTAAGGGCAGATCATGCCTACTAAACCTGGTTGACTTCTTCAAGACAGTCACCAAGGCCATAGACGAGGGAAAGGTGGTTCACACAGCCTACCTTGACCTCGCCAAGGCTTTCGACACCATTCCCCACTCTGGTATTACAGAAAAACTCATCAGCCTGAACATAAATCCCTACGTCACGAGATGGGTTGCTAACTGACATACAGGCAGAACTCACACGGTAAGAATAGTGGGGCTCCAGGTTGACTCAACCAGTCACAAGTGGTGTCCTGCAAGGCTCGGTCCTGGGACCCCTACCATTCGGCATATACTTCTCATAAGTACAGACAAACACAGGAGGACTATGGCTAACCAAGTTCACCAATGACTGCAAACTGGGAGCCATAATTGACTCATCAGCTGACACGGACATCCTCCAAAAGGGCCTGTCTGAGACGGACACCTGGTGTCAAAGTCATGGCCTCAAGCTAAATGCCAAAAAATGCATGGTCATCCCGTTTGGGAAAAACAAAACGCCCACGAATTACCACATAGGTGGCAGCCCCCTTAATACAGAAGAGGTAATAAGAGATCTGGGGACCCAGGTAGATAGTAATCTCTCCTTTGACAATCATACTGCCAAAGTAGTTAGGAAATCCTTCTATGTGGCCATTCTAATTACTAAAGGGTTCGCATCTAGAAATAAAGAGGTTACAGTGCCCCTCTACTCGTCACTCATTAGACCCATCATAGAGTACAATGACTCATTTGGGATTTACCTCACAAGACACTTCAACAGCTGGAAAGACCACAAAAGTACCTCACCAAGAGGATTACTGGCCTCAAACATATGTCCTATGCAGCCCGACTGAAAAAACTCCGGCTGTACTCAGTGGCATATCGCTTACTCAGAAGTGATCTCTGTCTGACTTACAAAGCCATGTCCAACTCAGAATTGATGGACATGCTCGACCTAAAGAAATCCAAGTCACTGGTCTAGTGAGCTAAACCTCGCCACAACAATAAACAGAACATGCTGGAGGTATAGATTCCTCACACAGAGACTCCCCATGATTTGGAACAAAATTCCAAATTACATAAGGCAGAGCCCCTACCTAACACTCAAGAGAAACCTTGACGAGT